>NC_073382.1:82686488-82811488 GCF_028641065.1 Leucoraja erinaceus | reverse complement strand
CCCCCCTCCCTCTCTCTCCCCTTCCCCTAATCCCCTCTCTTTATCTCTGTCCCCCCCCTCTAACATCTCCTCCCCCCTTCTCCCACCCCCCTACCGCTCTCCCCCCCCCTCCCCGCTCTACTCCCACTTCCCACTCTCCTCCCCCTCCTCATCCCCCCTCTCTCTCCCCCTTCCCCATCTCCCCCTCCCTCCCTCTCCCCCCTCCCCCCCGCCTGTGTGTTTGGGGGGTGGTTAGTGTGAACGTGATGCCGCAGCCCCCCCCCCCCCCCCCAGCAAACGCGCATTGGGGAAACAGACTGGTCTGCACTTGGTCTAGTGTGTGTGTGTGTGTGTGTGTGTGTGTGTGTGTGTGTGTGTGTGTGTGTGTGTGTGTGTGTGTGTGTGTGTGTGTGTGTGTGTGTGTGTGTGTGTGTGTGTGTGTGTGTGTGTGTGTGTGTGTGCACACACACACACACACATGTATAAAGATATGTATGTATATTATATGTATACTCTCCAGTCTTCCTATAGGTGTATATCTATGGAGGTGAGGGGATCGTTGGGGGAGGGGAAGACTATTGTAAATAGTGATGATAGATATATATTTCTCCAGTCTTCCAGTACCCAAGCCATATCTAATAATGATTTGTTTATCTCATGCTGGCCCCGTACAATGAAGGAGTAACAATGTGCTTCCAAGTAAGGATGATGTGCAGCTTGGAGGAGCTGCAGTTGATGGTGTCCGTGTAGGCTGCGACCTTTGCACTTTGCACTTTGTAGTGACACACATTGTTGGTTTGAGAGATGCAGTAGAGTAGCCTGGGCTTATATAGATGGGACTCAGTCCAACCACTGCACCTGTGCTGGAGGGAGTTGTTGTTTACAATGGTGGATGGGCTGCCTTGTTTTGGACGATATTGAGTTGTTGAGTGATGTTGGAAAGTGTTCCACCACATCCTCACCAATGCATTGCAGATGTTGGAAAGGAATGTTGTTGAGGTGAATCATCCACGAGTCACCAGATTTACAGCCTCTGACCTGCTCTGTGTTTAATGGTGGGTCTCACCACGTTACCTCCAGCATGTTGATGTGATACCAGCAGTAGGAACAAGTCCACAGTTCATCTCTAGTATGATTTTCTACCTCACAAATCTGAAAACAATCGTTGTCTTTGGTTGCAGAACAACTGTGTTTCACGAACACTGATTTCCCAAATGCCAACGGTGAAATGTCGTGCCAACATTCAGACCACATTCTTGGTCCTTATTCAGAGCTATAAATTCCTGTGAGCTTAAAAACAACCGTGGTTTAGTTTATTGTCACGTGCACCAAGCAGAGTGAAAAGGTTAACTTAATTGCTTTGCACATGGGCTGGAGTTCAATGTCACTGCTTAAATGGCTACAGGCAGGTAACTCCTTACACAATGAAACAAGATCTTATCTCACCTTTAGAGATACGAGGCTGCAGATGCTGGAGGTAGTCCGTGAGTCAGGCAGCATCTGTGGCATCAAAGGGGTATTCGACATTTCAGGTCAAGAATGCATCAGAGAGGGGATTTGCCCAGGATCGAGGTAGGAGAGGTGTGAGACAGGACCTGACAAGCGGGCGGTCACGGTGGCACAGCGGTAGAGTTGCTGCCTTACAGCAAATACAGCGCCGGAGACCCAGGTTCGATCCTGACTACGGGTGTTGTCTGTATGGAGTTTGTATGTTCTCCCCGTGACTTGCATGGGTTTTCTCTGAGCATGTAACAAGTAGAATGGATAAGGGAGAGCCAGTGGATGTGGTGTATCTAGACTTTCAAAAAAACCTTTGACAAGGTCCCACACAAGAGATTAGTGTGCAAAATTAGTGAGCCGCAAGGCTCTGTGCTGGGACCCCAGTTGTTTACAATATACATTAACGATTTAGAACATCTCTAAGTTCGCGGATGACACAAAGGAGCAGCGATGAGGATGCTATGAGGCTGCAGTGTGACTTGGACAGGTTGGGTGAGTGGGCAGATGCATGGCAGATGCAGTATAATGTGGATAAATGTGAGGTTATCCACTTTGGTGGCAAGAACATGAAGGCAGATTATTATCTGAATGGTGTCAGATTAGGAAAAGGAGAGGTGCAACGAGACCTGGGTGTGCTTGTGCACCAGTCACTGAAAGTAAGCATGCAGGTACAGCAGGCAGTGAAGAAAGCTAATGACATGTTGGCCTTCATTATGAGAGGATTTGAGTTTAGGAGCAAGGAGGTCCTGTAGCAGTTGTACAGGGCCCAGGTGAGACCGCACCGGGAGTATTGTGTGCAATTTAGGTCTCCTAATTTGAGGAAGGACATTATTGTTATAGTGCAGCGTAGGTGCACCGGGTTAATTCCCAGGATGGCGGGACTGACATATGATGAAAGAATGGGTGGACTGTGCTTGTATTCATCCAAATTTAGAAGGATGAGAGGGGATCTTACAGACACGTATACATTTCTTAAAATATTGGACAGGTTAGATGCAGGAAAAATGATCCTGATGTTGGGGGAGTTCAGAACCAGGGGTCAGATTTTAAGAATAAGGGGTAGGCCATTTAGGACTGAGATGAGAAAAAACTTTTTCATCCAGAAAGTTTTGAATCTGTGGAATTCTCTACCACTGAAGGCAGTGGAGGCCAATTCATTAGATGTTTTCAAGAGAGACAGAGATTTAGCTCTTGGGGCTAAGGGAATCAATGGATATGGAGAAAAAGCCAGAATGGGGTACTGAATTTGGATGATCAGCCATGATCATATTGAATGGTGGTGCTGGTTTGAAGAGACGAATGGCCTCCTGCTGCCCCTATTGGCTATGTTTCTGTGTCAACCATCCTTCTGCCTCCATGGGTGCAACCCAACCAGTTTGTTGCACCCAGGAAAGCAGACTATTATCTAAATGGTGGCCGATTGGGAAAGGGGGAGATGCAGCGAGACCTGGGTGTCATGGTACACCAGTCATTGAAGGTAGGCATGCAGGTGCAGCAGGCAGTAAAGAAAGCGAATGGTATGTTAGCTTTCATTGCAAAAGGATTTGAGTATAGGAGCAGAGAGGTTCTACTGCAGTTGTACAGGGTCTTGGTGAGACCACACCTGGAGTATTGCGTACAGTTTTGGTCTCCTAATCTGAGGAAGGACATTATTGCCATAGAGGGAGTGCAGAGACGGTTCACCAGACTGATTCCTGGGATGTCAGGACTGTCTTATGAAGAAAGACTGGATAGACTTGGTTTATACTCTCTAGAATTTAGAAGATTGAGAGGGGATCTTATAGAAACTTACAAAATTCTTAAGGGGTTGGACAGGCTAGATGCAGGAAGATTGTTCCCGATGTTAGGGAAGTCCAGGACAAGGGGTCACAGCTTAAGGATAAAGGGGAAATCCTTTAAAACCGAGATGAGAAGAACTTTTTTTCACGCAGAGAGTGGTGAATCTCTGGAACTCTCTGCCACAGAGGGTAGTTGAGGCCAGTTCATTGGCTATATTTAAGAGGGAGTTAGATGTGGCCCTTGTGGCTAAGGGGATCAGGGGGTATGGAGAGAAGGCAGGTACGGGATACTGAGTTGGATGATCAGCCATGATCATATTGAATGGCGGTGCAGGCTCGAAGGGCCGAATGGCCTACTCCTGCACCTAATTTATATGTTTCTATGTTTCTATGTTGCCAATTGAAACAATGGTGTTGACAACCTTTGTTTAAGCAATGAAGTTTCACTATGCATTCTCACATTTGCAGAAACGTAATAATTGTGACTGACCTTTGTGTTTTTACAGATTTAAAGCGATTGGCTGAAGAGAGGAAACTGGAGAAACATTGGCATTATGGATTCGATGCGGAAAGTAGCAGTTGAGCACCGAGCTGTTTCCCAGTGGCTTCACGTGATGATGGGATTCCTAGTTGGATGGTCCGTGGCAGGGTCCAGTGAGCCTCTGGTTCTTCACATCGATGAAGAACAACCACCTTACAGTATCGTCGGTGACATAAATGCAGGTCTTCCCCCCGGCCACATCACTAGCAGTTTCTTCACACACGAGACCGATGGCTCGGGCATGTCCACCGACCTCATCATTGATGAAATGACGGGAATTATTAAGACAGCCAGGGTACTGGATCGTGAGGCCAGGGATAAGTACCGATTTGTTGCGGTGAATTTAGGAGGTGATACAGTTGAAGTGGTGATATTAGTCAATGATATAAACGACAATGCTCCTGTCTTTCCCAGCAGTCAGATGCGACTGAAAATATCGGAGCAGACACCTGTGGGAACTCGGTTTCGCTTGGACTCGGCTATCGATGCCGATAGAGGCCAGTTTAGCACGCAGGGATATTTCATACACAGTGGAAATGTAGGGCAGTCCTTTAGGCTGGAAACTAAAAGACTGACTGAGACACTGGACTTGGAGCTGGTGGTCAACAGTCCCCTGGACAGGGAAGAGAGATCCACCTACACTCTGGTGGTTGAAGCCTTTGATGGTGGAACTCCTCGAAAAACAAGTCAGATGACTTTGTACGTCTCCATTTTGGACGTCAATGACAATGCTCCACTATTTAATCAGACTCGATACCATGCTATAATCTCAGAGAGTCTACAGCCCGGCAGTAGATTTCTCCAGGTCTTTGCCATAGATGCAGATGAAGGAAATAATGCAGTGGTTATTTATGAGATCAACAGGAGGCAGAGTGATCCTAACCAGTACTTTGCCATTGACTCCAAGACCGGTATCATCAAATTAAACAAAGGATTGGATTATGAAATGAAGAAAGTTCATGAGCTGGTGGTCCAAGCTCGAGACAATGCTACACATCCCGAAATAACGACGGCATTTGTTACAGTTCAGGTCAAGGATTATAATGATAACCAGCCCACTCTCACCATCATCTTTCTCAGTGAAGATGGTTCACCTCACATATCTGAGGGAGCTCAACCTGGTCAATTTGTGGCCAGGATCTCTGTATCTGATCCTGATTATGGAGAATATGCCAAAGTCAATGTATCCTTGGATGGTGGTGATGGTAAATTTGGACTAACTACCAAGGATAATATTATTTATTTAATTTGTGTGGACCAGATGTTAGACAGAGAGGAGAAAGATAGTTATCAGCTGAGTGTTACAGCCACTGATTCTGGAACACCGCCTCTCAGAGCTGAATCAACCTTTACCATTCATGTCACTGATGTTAATGACAACCCACCAGTCTTTGATCATTCAAGGTATAAGCAATCCATTCCAGAGGTTCTATACCCTGGAAGCTTTGTGCTACAAGTAACGGCCAGAGATAAAGACGACGGCATTAATGGTGATATTGTTTATGGAATTGTCAACAACCCAGAGTCTCACTCCGAGTGGTTCACCATTGATCAAGTCACTGGAGTTATCACCACAGCTGCAACTTTGGACTACGAAACCGACCCCGCTCCCACATTGACCGTGTTGGCCACTGATCGTGGACACAAGCCTCTGTCTTCCTCTGTGACTGTCACTATAGCGATCCAGGATGTTAACGATAATGAGCCTGTGTTCAGCAGAAATTTCTATAATACTTCAATCAAGGAAAACGAACCCCCTGGAACCTGCTTTCTCCAGGTAGGCATCTCCTAGCTGTCGGAGCTCTGACTATTGAACCTTGACCTCTGAACTTGAATGACAGATGTGAGGGTTATTTAAAATGAGAGGCAAATTTACGTCATTCCTTGAGGAGGTTTTTGGGTGTGAATGATTAATTCAGACAATGGGAATTAACTGGTAATGTGATTATATTAAAGTGTGAATAATCAACAAGTGTTCATCAGAGGATAGGATTGGAAAACTCTCCAATCTCCTGTCACCTGTATATTTGTGGTAGCCTTCCCCATACAATAGGATCTTGTATTGAGGTTGTAATGGGAAATGAGCAAGGTAAAATCTTGCAACATAAACCCAACGTTGTAAATAATCCGAGCAATGTTAAAGCTGCTTCATGATGGATATTGGAAAGTATTGAAAGAAGCGGATGGAATGTTAGCCTTTGTGTCGTGGAATGTGTTCAAAGCAAAGTTACAGTGATAGGAACTCCAGTCCGATCCCACTGTGGTAGTCAGTTATGCAGTCTAAGGGTTTGTACACGCTAGAGGTAGGAAACATGTTCCCGATGTTGGGGGAGTCCAGAACCAGGGGCCACAGTTTAAGAATAAAGGGTAAGCCATTTAGAACGGAGATGAGGAAACACTTTTTCCACACAGAGAGTTGTGAGTCTGTGGAATTATTTGCCTCAGAGAGCAGTGGAGGCTGGTTCTCTGGATACGTTCAAGAGAGAGCTAGATAGGGCTCTTGAAGATAGTGGAGTCAGGGGATATGGGGAGAAGGCAGGAACTGATTGTGGATGATCACATTGAATGGCCGTGCAGGCTCGAAGGGCCGAATTGCCTCCTCCTGCACCTATTATCTATTTGTCTATTCATCAAAAACACAAAACACATGAAACATGAAATTAAAGTGGCGAGTAGAAAGGATTGGGGATGTACAAAGATTGGGGGGGTGAGGGAGTTAGACTCAGTCTCAGTCTACCCCACGACAGGACAGGGGTCTATCCCACGGGGGGGAGTTGTACAGTTTGATAGCCACAGGGAAGAAGGATCTCCTGTGGCGTTCTGTGCTGCATCTTGGTGGAACCAGTCTGTTACTGAAGATGCTCCTCAGGTTGACCAGTGTGTCATGGAGGGTGTGAGCTGTATTGTCCAGGATGTTCCGCAGTTTGAGGAGCATCCTCCCCTCCAAGACCAACCTCCCGTGAATCCAACTCCAACTCCAGCCCCCAGGGCGGAGCCGGCCTTCCCGATGAGTTTGTTGACCGTGTTGGCGTCCGCGGCCTTCGCACTGATGCCCCGGCACACGGCAGTGAAGAAGATGGCACTGGCCACCACCGATTGGTAGAACATCTGCAGCATCTCACTGCAGACGTTGAAGGAGCGGAGCCTTCTCAGAAAGTACAGCAGCTCTGTCCCTTCTTGTACAGGGCCTCAGCGTTCCTGGACCAGTCCAGTTTACTGTCCAGGTACACTCCCACATATTTGTACTCCCTGGTAAACTGCACATCCGCACCATTGATGGAGACAGGGGACAGGATCGGTGTTCCTCTCCTCCACCAACCAAGTCCACCACCAACTCAGTCTTGTCGTTGTTGTGCTGCAGGTGATTCAGCCCACACCAGTCAACAAAGTGGTTGACGACACCTCTGTATTCAGCTTCCCTCCCCCCACTGATGCAGCCCACAATGGCAGAGTCATCTGTAAATATCTGCAGGTGGCAGGACACGGAGTTAT
This sequence comes from Leucoraja erinaceus, assembly GCF_028641065.1. Lineage (NCBI taxonomy): Eukaryota > Metazoa > Chordata > Chondrichthyes > Rajiformes > Rajidae > Leucoraja > Leucoraja erinaceus. The sequence goes on along the minus strand of NC_073382.1, from coordinate 82,804,198 downwards.
ATCTGGAGTCCGAGGTGTAGATGGTGAACAGGAAGGGAGAGAGGACCGACCCCTGTGTTGCTCACCACCATGTCCGAGACACAGTTCTGTAGCCTGATGTATTGTGGTTGTCCAGTCAGGTAGTTGGTGATGCGACACCCACTATTGTATCTGCTTTCTCCACCTCTCTTGTTATGTTTTCTACCTCTGTGTATAAACAAAATGTTCACAACATACAGAACATAGAACCGTATAGTACAGGAACAGGCCCTTCGGCCCACAATGTCCATGCTGAACATGATGCCAAGTTAAACTAATCTCCTCTGCCTGCACATGATCCATATCCTTCCATTCCGTGCATATCCACGTGCTTATACAAAAGTCTCTTAAATGCCACTATCGTATCTGCCTCCACCATGATCCCCGGCAGCTTGTTCCAGACACCCACTGCCCTCGGTCTCTGGACCGAAATTGTCCCTCGACACCTCGTTTAAACTTTGGTCCTCTCGTCTTTTACATTTTCATCCTGGGGAAAACCTTCTGACTGTCTACCCTATCTATGCCTCTCATAATTCTGTAAAGTTTTGTCAGCACTCCCCTCAGGCTCTGACACTTCAGAGAAAATAGTCAGATTAAACGAGAACTTACCAGTTTGAAGTTTGATCTTTATTTTATGAGGAGTAACGATGAGCGATTACGAGAAGAAGCCCGCCAGCCCGCATGCGCGTCAATCTTCAAAGCAGCGGTGTGAAATCACAGATAATAGTAATTGAAGTAACATAGTAAGATTAGAGAAGACTAGAACTACCAGATGACCTTTACAATACGAGGGTTTGGAGCGGAGGGCACGTAATCCCTCAACGTTACTCCTCATAAAATAAAGATCAAGCTTCAAACTGGTAAGTTCTCGTTTAATCTTACTATTTTACTTCGGAGTCATGTGAGTGATTCCGAGAAGACTTTAAAGCTCTGTGATTTCATGTCGTGGAAAAAAAACGAGTCCACACAAGCATGACTGCATCAGTTGACCACAGATAAGGGAAACATTCATAATGCATACAGACATGACAGATTTAAAAACATGCTAATGCTGATAAATGAACAAATAATAATAATAGTAACCCCTCTCATCTGGGGGAAACTATAAAATAGAACCTAAAATAGAACCTAAAATAAAACCTAGAGTTGGCAAATCCCCCTGGTCTGGCAATGGGTTAAAAATAAAATGTTTGGAAACTTGTTCGTTAGACCATCCTGCAGTCAGCAGGATGTGGTCCAGAGGACTGTACATAACCCTTGCTTCTGATGAAGTAGCAGCCCTGGTGGAGTGAGATTAGAAAATTAGTATCTACTCCTGCATAAGCCAAAACCCCTTTTTATCCACCTGGAGATGGTCTGAACTGATACCTTCTTATGAGGTTTTTAGTAACTAACAAACATAGCTAGTATGAGAGGCTCTAAGGCTCTAGGTGACCCTGACGTAATGTTGTAAATGTGTGACCACACATAACCGAAGGTGCGTGAGGTATGCCATGAGAACTAGCTTGAGACCTGACACCCCTGCGCTGCCCTGCCTAACTAAATCGTAAACATGAAATATTATATTATTAGCAGGTATAACCATCCTGTCCAGTCCCAATTTATGCAATGATTGGACCCGTTGCGCTGAGAACAGCGCCAAGGGGATAAGCACCTTATGAGCCCCGAGCTAAAGATAGGGATATAGCTGGAGCCCCCTGGCGAAGCAGTGTCAACACAATGTCAATATCTCATACTTCCATGTACTTGGGTCTGGGAGAACCTATGCAAAGATATTCTTAATAAACTGGAATCAGAGGGTGAGACCCGACAGAGCGGGTCCCGCTCGCTGCAGCAAATATGATGAGAAGGCACGTTGAGCACAGTTAATGGGACTTTAACTTAATTTATTGTCAAGGGCCCATAGAAAATGAACTCAGTGTCCGTGCCATATTATATGTAACATAGAATTTAAACAGAATGCTTCCCATCTCCTGAAGAGGAAAAGTTCTGCTTATTAGGTGCTATCCCTGCACTCTGCAGTGAGCACATACATGAATTGGTCTGACAACCCAAGCCGCAGGAGCTGTCTTCTCAGATTCTGTAAGGCAATGAATTGATTAATCATACAGAGGCAGGTTCCCCGAGTTCCAGGCTGAACCAGCAAAGTTTTATGTTTAGAAACCCCATATAAGGTTCTACTATAATTCCCAACATTTGCGGGAAACCATGGCTACATAGGCCAGTCAGACAATACGAAAACTCTGAAGCGGGATCTTGCTGAATCATTGCAAGACCCGACTGATGAGGCAAAATGAAGCAATGACACAAAATAACATTCCTCCCTCGTGTAGCGAGAATGTATCTCTCGCCACTGCGATGCCACATGTCTTTACAAACCGGTGAATGAGCCTGGATGCAAACATATCGATATTCCGTGTTCCATCGAGCCATAATGTCATAAAATACTGTGGTGTCATTGATTTTACGTGATGATACACCAGCGCCAAATAAAGTTGCGTAAATTATGACAGGATACTTTAACTTGATTGCACCCATGTGACCAACATAAGCCACCACCACAGTGTATCAGCCTAGAATTGAGCATGCAGATCATGCATATCTGCACAACAACCCTTTAACCCATAGTATGCACCTAGTGTCTATAGGTAGTTGATACCAATAACTGAAGAATTGGTCATTCATGCAAATCCCATCCCTCCGTAACTAGAGATGGCATTCGTAATTTTCTATCTTTGAGCACTAGCATCAGTCTGAAATACAACTGAAGATTTATTGACCAAAACTACTGGAGCAATGCTAAATATTGTTGGTCCTCCATTGTGACCCTGGTGCTTCAGCTGGTAATAGCATAGGTCTGTTAACAATGACCTAAATGGCATGAGAGATTACTACTTTGCACGTTGTAAGTTCTGATAATGCAAAGGCCCAATTGCACAGCTGAAAACACAGTTGGTATCAACTTAAATTTAACTGGATAGATGAGGAACCTCAATCACTCAAATATAGTTGCAGCTGAAAACAGTTGATTTTAGCCAAACACAGTGTTTAGAATATCATCCAGATAAGCCATAACAAGTGTTTTTGAGCTCTGAGCAGTCCCAGCACCGGTTTAGTAAATTGGTAGATTACCTGGGAGCTGAAGTTTGCCCATTTGCAACGCATTAACTGTTATCATGCCCCATCCAGATAAATTTCAAATGACTCCTGGGATCCCTGTGAATGGGACCTGAATAGTATGCATCTTTGAAATCGATGCATGCCGTAAGATCCTAATGAAATCAGTTTGTTAGATAGTAACAAAGTTCCATATACTGAAAAATCTATGCAAGTTAAATCAATTATGAACTGACATTGCCATCTTTTACAATGAACAGGCCACCCCTGCCATAACTCCATGCCTGCCTTGAATGACAATTCTGGCCAGATTCCCGAGCCTGTCTCAAAAGGTGATCCTGACCATAATACTGAGGCTGCCTCGAAAGACAACTCTGGCCATAATACTGGCCCTGCTTTGAAAAGGCTACTCTGACCATAAATCTGAGCCTGCCTCGAAAGACAACTCTGGCGAATTTCCGAGATCTGGCCATAATTCAGAGCCAAGCTTGGTACCCTTGTACGAAAACAATTGTAAATATTACTAACTTGTAAATGGTCCACTTACCCCATGTTTCGGAAGAACCAGACCCACCTACCTCCATGGTTACCGGTGGTCTATGGTAAGCCCAATGGCCCCTGATGTGGGTTCTATTCCCGTCCTTGATTGGAGAGTAGGAATGGTAGTGTATGTGGATTCCATATTTCCTGAGACCGGCTTGGACCTTGGCTTCTGCGCAGCTTTCAAGCTGCCAACAGCTTCAGTGAACTGCTTACTGCCGATGAGGCATGGGGTGTGTCGTCGCCGATACGATAAAGCTTTGTTCGTCATTGGTACCTTGATCAGCCCGACAGCATTAGCTTCCTCCTCCAGGTATACCTGTTGGATAAGTCTTACCTGAAGAGAAGATTCGGCGGCTGGTTTCATTTCCTCCAATGTCACCCATGATAGCGCTGTTCACTGCCGGCACTTGTAGCATGAGGGGAACTCTGGCCCCTTCCGGGTTTTCAGCCCACGGCAGCAACCCTTTCTTTTGCGAGTATTTCCTTAGAGCCACATGCATGTGCTCCAGTATGTTCCACGGACATACTTCAAATTTGAAGCCAGTACACACTGACTATTCGCACTCCCCTCCACAGAGAGAGATTCGTAGGCAGCCCTGAGAACAGGTGCCGCTGCCGTGGGTCCCCGAGGAGACCCGCACTGATAACTTCCTCCTTTGGTGTATGTCGTTGTGGAGCACCTCTCCATCAGGTGCTCCATGTGGGTTAGAACGTTCAAAAGACGTTACTCATAGAAGGAGGGGATCCTCTCCACCAGGAATCCTCCTGGCCCGACTCGTTTGAGTCAACGGCCCTCCTCCCTACGCTCCCCTCAGAAGAGAGGGAGATATAATTTAGTGGCTAACCCTCCAAGCTGGGTTGCCTAGGTGCTACCGGCACCAGTCTGAAGCCACTGGCTCCACCGCCAGCGACTCGAATAAAGCGAATTTGACAGCCGCCCGATACCCGCACTTCCGCGGTATCCTTAGCAGGAAGACTCTGTAAGTAGAGAAACCTGCAAAGAAAGCATAACCTGAGAAAAAGTTTAAAACTTACCTTCAGGTTTAAACTTACCGTTGGCAGGAGCAGCCCGCCTGCCAGTCCGTCGTTGCGCAATACGGTAGACGAAATGACGCGCATGTGGATTGGCGGGCTTCTTCACGGAATCACTCACGTGACTCCGAGGTAAAACGATCCCTTTGTCCAATCTCACCTCATAGCTAATGCCCACTGATCCAGGCAGCATCCTGGGAAATGTCATCTGCACCCTCTTCAAAGGGTCCAATAATTTGAAGAAGGACATTCTTGCTATTGAGGGAGTGCAGCGTAGGTTGACGAGGTTAATTCACAAATTATGAAAGAATGGAACGACTGGGCTTGTATTCATTGGAATTTAGAAGGATGAGAGAGGATCTTATAGAAATATCTAAAATTATTAAGGGATTGGACATGCTAGATGCAGGAAACATGTTCCTAATGTTGGTGGAGTCCAGAACCAGGAGCCACAATTTAAGAATAAGGGGTAGGTCATTTAGAACTGAGATGAGGAAAAACTTTTTCACCCAGAGAGTTGTGAATTTGTGTAATTCTCTGCCTCAGAAGGCAATGATTCACTGGATCCATTCAAAGGAGAGTTACAGTGCCCTCCATAATGTTTGTGACAAAGACTCATTTAGTTATTTGCTTCTGTACTCCACAGTTTGAGATTTGTAATAGAAAAAAAATCACATGTGGGTAAAGTGCACATTGTCAGGTTTTAGTAAAGGCCATTTTTAAACATTTTGGTTTCACCATGTAGAAATTGCAGCTGTGTTTATACATAGTCCCCCCCATTTCAGGGCACCATAATGTTTGGAATACAGCAATGTCATGTAAATGAAAGTTGTCATGTTTAGTATTTTGTTGCATATCCTTTGCGTGCAATGTCTGCTTGAAGTCTGCGATTCATGGACATCACCAGTTGCTGGGTGTCCTCTCTGGTGATGCTCTGCCAGGCCTGTATTGCAGCCATCTTTAGCTTTTGCTTGTTTTGGGGGCTGGTCCCCTTCAGTTTTCTCTTCAGCGTTCTCTGGATATCCAAATCCAAATTTTATTAGTTATTTATGTTATGACATCGGTTGGAAGCTGCATACCAAATCTCGTTGCGCTTATGTGCAATGAATATATATTATTATTATTATTATTATTATTATTATTATTATTATTATTAAAAGGCATGCTCAATTGGGTTCAGATCAGGTGATTGACTTGGCCACTCAAGAATTTACCATTTTTTAGCTTTGAAAAACTCCTTTGTTGCTTTAGCAGTATGTTTGGGATCATTGTTTTGCTGTAGAATGAACCGCCGGCCAATGGGGTTTGGGGCATTTGTTTGAACTTGAGCTGATTGGATGTGTCTATAGAAATTCATTATGCTACTATCATCATCAGTTGTCTCATCAATGAAGGTAAGTGAGGCAGTACCTTCAGCAGCCATACATGCCCAGGCCATAACACCCCCACCACTGTGTTTCACAGATGAGGTGGTATACTTTGGATCTTGGGCAGTTTCTTCTCTCCATATAACCATATAACCATATAACAATTACAGCACGGAAACAGGCCATCTCGACCCTTCTAGTCCGTGCCGAACACATAATCTCCCCTAGTCCCATATACCTGCGCTCAGACCATAACCCTCCATTATCCTTCCCATCCATATAACTATCCAATTTATTTTTAAATGATAAAAACAAACCTGCCTCCACCACCTTCACTGGAAGCTCATTCCACACAGCTACCACTCTCTGAGTAAAGAAGTTCCCCCTCATGTTACCCCTAAACTTCAGTCCCTTAATTCTCATGTCATGTCCCCTTGTTTGAATCTTCCCTACTCTCAGTGGGAAAAGCTTTTCCACGTCAACTCTGTCTATCCCTCTCATCATTTTAAAAACCTCTATCAAGTCCCCCCTTAACCTTCTGCGCTCCAAAGAATAAAGCCCTAACTTGTTCAACCTTTCTCTGTAACTTAGCTGCTGAAACCCAGGCAACATTCTAGTAAATCTCCTCTGCACTCTCTCTATTTTGTTGACATCCTTCCTATAATTAGGCGACCAAAATTGTACACCATACTGCAGAATTGGCCTCACCAATGCCTTGTACAATTTTAACATTACATCCCAACTTCTATACTCAATGTTCTGATTTATAAAGGCCAGCACACCAAAAGCTTTCTTTACCACCCTATCTACATGAGATTCCACTTTCAGGGAACTGTGCACAGTTATTCCCAGATCCCTCTGTTCACCTACATTTTTCAATTCCCTACCATTTATCATGTACGTCCTATTTTGATTTGTCGTGCCAAGATGTAGCACCTCACACTTATCAGCATTAAACTCCGTCTGCCATCTTTCAGCCCACTCTTCCAACTGGCATAAATCTCTCTGTAGACTTTGAAACTCTACTTCATTACCCGCAACCCCACCTATCTTAGTATCATCTGCATACTTACTAATCCAATTTACCACACCATCATCCAGATCATTGATGTACATGACAAACAACAGTGGACCCAACACAGATCCCTGTGGCACCCCACTCGTCACTGGCCTCCAACCTGACAAACAACCATCCACCATTACTCTCTGGCATCTCCCATTCAGCCACTGTTGAATCCATCTTGCTACTCCATCATTAATACCCAACCATTGAACCTTCTTAACCAACCTTCCATGAGGAACCTTGTCAAAGGCCTTACTGAAGTCCATATACACAACATCCACTGCTTTACCCTCATCAATTTCCCGAGTAACATCTTCAAAAAATTCAAGAAGATTAGTTAAACATGACCTTCCAGGCACAAATCCATGTTGACTGTTCCTAATCAGACCCTGTTTATCCAGATGTTTATATATATTATCTCTAAGTATTCTTTCCATTAATTTGCCCACCACTGACGTCAAACTAACAGGTCTATAATTGCTAGGTTTACTCTTAGACCCCTTTTTAAACAATGGAACAACATGCGCAGTACGCCAATCCTCCGGCACTATTCCCGTTTCTAATGACATTTGAAATATTTCTGCCATAGCCCCTGTTATTTCTACACTAACTTCCTCTCCTCCATACTTTGCTCTTGCCATCACTCTGATATGTTCATCTTCGTCTCATCTGTGCACAATACCTATTTACAGAACTGTGGTTGCTCTTTTAAGTATTTATTGGCAAACTGTAACCCAGCCATCCGATTTTTGCGGCTAACCAGTGGTTTGCACTTTGCAGTGTGGCCTCTGTATTTCTGTTCATGAAGTCTTCAACGGACAGTGGTCATTGACAAATCCACACCTGAAGAGTGTTTCTGATCTGTCGGACAGGTGTTTGGGGATTTTTCTTTATTATACAGAGAATTCTTCTATCATCAGCTGTGGAGATCTTCCTTGGCCTGCCAGTCCCTTTACGATTAGTAAGCTCACCAGTGCTCTCTTTCTTCTTAATGATTTTCCAAGCAATTGATTTTGGCAAGCCTAAGGTTTGGCTGAGGTCTCTAACAGTTTTATTCTTGTTTCTCAATCTCATAATGGCTTCTTTGACTTTCATTGGCACAACTTTGGTCGTCATGTTGATAAACAGCAAAAAAAAAGTTTCCAATGGTGATGGAAAGACTGGAGGAAAGACTAGGTGCTGAGAGCTCTCTTATACCTGTATTAAGGAGGCATTTAAACACACCTGAGCAATTACAAATGCCTGTGAAACCATGTGTCACAAACATTACAGTGTCCTGAAAAGGGAGGACTATGTATAAACACTGCTGAAAATTCTACAAAATTATGAAAATACCCTTTAATAAAATCTAACAATGTGCACTTTAACCACATGTGATTTTTTTCTATTACAAATCTCAAATTGTGGAGTACAGAGGCAAATAAATAAATGATGGGTCTTTGTCCCAAACATTATGGAGGGCACTGAAGATACAGCTCTTAGGGTTAGCGGAATCAAGGGATTATGGGGAGAAGGCAGGGACGGGATATTGATTGTGGATGATCAGCCATGATCATACTGAATGGCGGTGCTGGCTACTCCTGCACCTATTTTCTATGTATCTATGTTTCCAAATCCTTCCTGTAATGAGGCAACCAAAACTACACACAATATTCCAAACATGGCCAAACCAGTGTTTCATACGGCTCCTACGCACCTTTATCACTGCAATCATATCTCTCTCAATCATTCAGTCATATCCTTCCCTGATTGTGGTGACCAGAATTGTATCAGGTACTCGAACCATTGCTTTTGTGAACTCCATGCATTGGATCGTGAAGGAAAGCAGGGGCGGTGGTTTGCTGACATCTGCAGCTGTGGAACTCAGGAATACACTGACATCAAACGACTGCACACTGGATGTGCTCCAAATCAAGATCACAGCACAGTCACACTGAGCTGGTGAGCTGGATTTCACCTTGTATCTGCTTTGTGGTTTACACCAGCCTTGACTGATGCATCTACTATAATCCCAATCACCAGTGTTGGCACTCAACCTGGATGGAAATGGTGGGCGAAGTTAAGTCTTAATACACTCATTAAAAGCTCAGTGATTTTACCGAATCCTGTCTGCTGTAATCCCCCTACACATTTCATATTGTCTATTATATAGTCTATTGTCAATTGTCTATATTCCTGAATCACCTCCCCTATTTTCAATTTTCATTACCTACAGTTTCTCTCCTTTCCTCATTCATCTGAAAAAGGATCTCGACCCAAAACGTCACCTATCCATGTTCTCCAGAAATGCTGCCTGACCCATTGAGTTACTCCAGCACTCTGTGAAACGTCACCTATCCATGTTCTCCACAGATGCTGCCTGACCCGCTGAGTTACTCCAGCATTTTCTGCCTCCTTTTTCCAAAATTGGTAGCATCGCTGATGGGTTTAAAAACCAATATGTAGAGGAACCGACATAGAGGGCAGGTCATCCTAGACTGGGTATTGTGTAATGAGGAAGGATTAGTTAGTGATCGTGTTGTGCAAAGCCCCTTGGGCAACAGTGATCATAATATGGTGGAATTCTGCATTAGGATGGAGAGTGACATGGTTAATTCAGAGACTAGGGTCCTGAACTTGAATAGAGGAGACTTTGAAGGTATGAGACGGGAATTGGCTAGGATAGACTGGTAAATGGTACTTAAAGGGTTGACGATGGATAGTCAATGGCAAAGACTTTAAGATTGCATGGTTGACTTACAACAATTGTTCATCCCTGTCTGGTGAAAAAATAAAACGGGGAAGGCAGCTCAACCGTGGCTAACGAGGGAAATCATGGATAGTGTTAAATCCAAGGAAGAGGCATATAAATTGGCCAGAGGAAGCAGCAAACCGGAGGACTGGGAGAAATTTAGAACGCAACAGAGGAGGACAAAGGGGTTAATTAAAAGGGGGAAAAGGAGCATGAAAGAAAGGTTTCAGGGAATATAAAAATCCAAGGAAGAGGCAGTAGAGAAATAATGGCCAGAAAGGCAGAGCAGTTAAACAAACTTTGGTTCTGACTGGAAGACAGAAATTTAGAAACTAAGGGGCCGAACAGAGGAGGAACTGAAGGGAAAGGGCCTGGGTCTGCATCGCAGATATAAAAGGGGGGTCCTAAAGTGGATGCATTGTGTTTAAGAAAGAACTTCATGCTGGAAAAAATACAAAATTGGGAAAACTCAGCACTCTAGGCAGATCTTGGAGCGAAGGACGAAATGTAGACCCCTTACAGTCAGGGGGGGGCGGGAGAGGAAGAGGCGGAGACAGTGAGCTGTGGGATATAATGGGAACCAAAGAAATGACAACCTGAACAGTCAATGTAAACCCAAGCGTACTTTGGTTCTGTCTTCATTTAAGGAAGCCTCATTCTGGCAATTGACATTCCAGGACAGAAACGTTGCTTTGGGGCCGAGGATCTGCAGTGCTGGCCACCGGGAGAGGTTGGTTATTGCGGACTGAAGGTGTTGGGAAGCAATCGCCAAGCCTGGCCTCACCGATAGGTCGACACCTGCATCGCAGAGTATTCAGGAGGTGAGGTGGTCCTAGAAAATTGGGTGGATGCATTCAAGGGGGGGGGGGGGGGGGGGAGTAAAGCGACAAGTGTAGCAGTAAAGAAAGTACCAGGGGAGGGTGATGGCTGGAAGGGAAATCCAGGGGAGGAGACGGAAAAATGGTGGGATCCCGGAGAAATGTCAGATTATCTGTTGTATGTGGTGAGGCAGCATCTATGGAGCGAAGGAATAGGCGACGTTTCGGGTCAAGACCCTTCTAGTCGAAGAGGGAAACCCCTGTTCCCTAAAGAATGAGGACATCTCCGATGCCCTAGTTTGGAATACCTCATCCTGGGTGCAGATGCGGCGTAGACGGAGGAATTGGGAGTAGGGGATAGAGTTCTTACAGGAAGCAGGATGGGAAGAAGTGTAGTCAGATAGCCATGGGAGTCAGCGGGTTTGTAGTAGATATCGGTCAGTAGTCTGTTACCTGCGATGGAGATAGTGTGGTCTAGAAAGGGTAGGGAAATGTCGGAAATGGGTCGAGATGAATTTGAGATGGAAAGCAAGGATGAAGTCCTGAAATTGGGTGCAGAAGTCAATGTAGTTGTCGATGCAGCTACCCAAGTACGCCTCGAACAATATATCGAGGGGCTGCCCTCACTCCAACGCCTTGCGGGGAAGAGGGCCTCATTGTTGAGGGTAAGGACCAACTTGAGGTATTAGTAGACCCGGTCGAGACGAAAGAGGGCTTTAACGTTGGGGGATGGAGGGATTGGAATGGACGGATGGTGAAGGGGAGTGGGGCATGGAAAAGTGCTGAGGAGACGAAGAACACCTTGGACATAGGTGATCATTTTCCAATGTTCTTTCGACTCTGGATCAGTTCCTCTGGACTGGAGGGTAGCCAATGTGACTCCACTTTTTAAGAAAGGAGGGAGAGAGAAAACGGGGAATTATAGGCCAGCTAGCCGGTAATGCGCTTGGTCTCACCGATGTAGAGCAGTACCTATCATGCTTGACTAATCTTCTAGAGTTTTTTAAGGATGTGACAAGTAGAATGGATAAGGGAGAGTCAGTGGATGTGGTGTATCTGGACTTTCAAAAAGCCTTTTACAAGGTCCCACACAAGAGATTAGTGTGCAAAATTAAAGTACATGGTATTGGGGGCAGGATATTGACATGGATAGAGAACTGGTTGGTAGACAGGAAGGAAAGAGTAGGAATTAACGGGTCCTTTTCAGAATGGCAGGCAGTGATTAGTGGGGTACCGCAAGTCTCGGTGCTAGGACCCCAGTTGCTTACAATATATATGAATGATTTAGACAAGGGAATTAAATGTGACATCTCTAGGTTTGCCAATGACACAAAGCTCGGTGGCAGTGAGAGCTGCGAGGAGGATGCTATGAGGCTGTAGGGTAATTTGGATAGGTCGGGTGAGTGGGCAGATGCATGGCAGATGCAGTGTATTGTGGATAAATGTGAAGTTATCCACTTTGGTGGTATGAACAGGTAGGCAGATTATTATTGGAATTGTGTAGAAACGAAATGCAGATCAAAGGTAGACACAAAATTTGTTTGGTTGTTTGTTGTTTGTCTTTTTGCACAAAGTTCGTGAGCATTGCCACTTTTCATTTCACTGCACATCTCGTATGTGTATGTGACGAATAAACTTGACTTGACTCGACTTAAAAATGCTGGAGTAACTAAGCGGGACAGGCAACATCTCTGGAAAGAAGGAATTGGTGACGTTTTGGGTCGAGACCCTTCTTCAGACAGAATGGTGTCAGATTAGGAAAAGGGGAGGTACAACAAGACAAGGTGTGCTTGTGCACCAGTCACTGAAACTAAACATGCAGGTACAGTAGGCAGTGAAGAAAGCTAATGGCATGTTGGCCTTCATTGTGATAGGATTTCAGTTTAGGAGCAAGGATGTCCTACTGCAGTTGTACAGAGCCTTGGTGAGAGTATTGTGTGCAATTTTGGTCTCCTAATTTGAGGAAGGACATTATTGCTATTGAGGGAGTGGAGCGTAGGTTCACCAGGTTAATTCCCGGGATGGCGGGACTGACGTATGCTGAGAGAATGGAGCGACTGGGCTTGTATTCACTGGAATTTAGAAGGATGAGAGGGATTCTTAGTGAAATATATAAAATTCTTTAAGGATTGAACAGGCTAGATGCAGGAACACCCGATGTTGGGGGAGTCCAGAACCAGGAGCATTTAAAACTGAGTTGTGAATCTGTGGAGGCCAATTCACTGGATGTTTTCAAGAGGGAGTTCGATTTAGCTCAAAGGACCGAAAGGAATCAATGGATATGGGGAAAAAGCAGGAACGGGGTACTGATTTTAGATAATCAGCCATGTTCATATTGAATGGCGGTGCTGGCTGGAAGGGCTGAATGGCCTACTCCTGCACCTATTGTCTATGTTTCTGTGTTTCTATTTGTCTCCCAGATAACGTTTCACATCTGGGGTTCCTTGCACATATTTTACCTTTCATTGTTCATTGGCTCTGAACTCCAACTATTTCACTTTAAAATGACTCCTTATATATATAGGCCTGCCTCTATCTGCTATAGGAACGGAACATGTCGACCAGACCTTGTTTTATGACAATGAAACTGTCCTCATTTAAAGACCTTATTTCCAGGCCGTCTGTGACCACCTTGAAACTCACCATCCCAAAAATGCTCTTCTGTCCCACCTCTTGTCCGGCTTTGTTGCCTGAGATTTGGGCCATTATGACCCTTTCTCTTTTAGACCAGCTGTTTACTGGTCACAGAAAGTGATCCAGTGAATATCCGTGACATTGAAACCTGCTCCCACTCAACCTTATAATTCACACACACCCCTGTGATCACCCTATTCACCCCACAAGGCCTCTCTTTGTCTCCTGTTTCTGCTGCTCGAGTGCCAGGCTGTGACCAGAACCTCGCTCACTGACATGATTTGGGGGCTCCAATCATTGTACCGTTTAATATAGCAGCAGCTTCATTTGCTTCATTCTGTGTCTAACGTGATTTTTAAAATCTATGACCAACTCAGACTGCCCGTGCCCTGAGACGGTATAAAGGGACACCGATGAGCAAGGTTTACTCCTTATCTAACAGTTTTCCTTTATGTTTTAAAATAACAAACCTCATTGCGACCTTTGCTCCCCCAATCTCCGGGCTGTCAGTGCAAAGGGAACTTCTCTCTGCATCAAACCTGTACTGTCCCAGCTCAGTTTGAGGGGACATTGTGTATGTCACACATGAGCCATACATGTTTGAATTTTAAGTCAGTTCAATCCCAGATTGATATTTGGCCCAAAAAAAGGAAAACTGATGGAGCTGGAACATTGTAGGCTCAATTTTTGTCTGACCAGTGATTGGGCACTGACGCTGCTCAATGCCACTATGGGATTTGGGGGGGGGGGGTCAGAACCTTCAGGTGTAGCGGGTTTCAATGAGGAGATGGGGTTCAGAATGGAGTGATGGTGAAACCAAAATGTATAAAAATGGCCTTTATCAATATCTGACAATTTGCACTTTAACCACATGTGAGTTTTTTTCTATTACAAATCTCAACTTGTGGAGTACAGAGGCAAATAAATGAATGATGGGTCTTTGTCCCAAACATTACGGAGAGCACTGTATATACCCCGTTATTTTATACACCAGTCATTTCCCATCTGAACCTTTTTCTACTCCAGGGGAAATAACCCTAACCCTCTTTCGCAATGTAGCTTCCAGCAAAACAATTAATGTTCCCAAGAGGGACACAAAAAGCTAGAGTAACTCAGCGAGTCAGACAGAATCTCTGGCGAAAAGGAATAGGTGACCCTGAAGGAGGACCTTGACCCGAAATGTCAACTATTCCTTTTCTCCAGAGATGCTGCCTGACCCGCTGAGTTACTCCAGCTTTTTGTGTCTATCTTCCATTTAAACCAGCATCTCAAATTCCTACACAATTAGCTTCGCCACATGCCTGTGAATAAGATTACAGTAACCAGAGGATGTAAAGACCAATAGTGATTTTCTTATTTCTGCTTGGACATGAGAATGCAAAGCACCAATATCTCATTGAAACCTTCAGAATTCTCATGGTTGTGATCTAGGCATAATGTTCCCCTGGCTGTGTGGATGCAGGCACGCAGGGTTAGTGGAGAAAAGTGGTCTAGAGAAAATCAAATAGTACAGCATAGGAACATAGAAACATAGAAATTAGGTGCAGGAGTAGGCCATTCGGCCCTTCGAGCCTGCACCGCCATTCAATGTGATCATGGCTGATCATCCCGTATCCCGTATCCCGTACCTGCCTTCTCTCCACACCCTCTGATCCCCTTCACCACAAGGGCCACATCTAACTCCCTCTTAAATATAGCCAATGAACTGGCCTCGACTACCCTCTGCGGCAGAGAGTTCCAGAGATTCACCACTCTCTGTGTGAAAAAAGTTCTTCTCATCTCGGTTTTAAAGGATTTCCCCCTTATCCTTAAGCTGTGACCCCTTGTCCTGGACTTCCCCAACATCGGGAGCAATCTTCCTGCATCTAACCTGTCCAACCCCTTAAGAATTTTGTAAGTTTCTATAAGATCCCCTCTCAATATCCTAAATTCTAGAGAGTATAAACCAAATCTATCCAGTCTATCTTCATAAGACAGTCCTGACATCCCAGGAATCAGTCTGGTGAACCTTCTCTCCACTCCCTCTATGGCAATAATGTCCTTCCTCAGATTTGGAGACCAAAACTGTACGCAATACTCCAGGTGTGGTCTCACCAAGACCCTGTACAACTGCAGTAGAACCTCCCTGCTCCTATACTCAAATCCTGGGCCCTTTGGCTCACCATGTTGGTGTCAAACACAATGCCAAGTTAACTAATCTCCTCTGCCTGTACATAATCCACATCCCTCCATGCCCTGCATATCCACGTGCCTATCCAATAGCCTCTTAAACACCACAATGGTATCTGCCTCCACCACCACCCCTGGCAATGTGTTCCAGGCACCCATTACTCTATGTGTAAAAAAAAAAACGTGCCGCGCACATCTCCGTTAAACTTCCCGCATCTCCACAGAATCAAGGGACATGGGGAGAACGCAGGAACAGGGTACTGATTTAGGATGATCAGCCATGATCAGCTGGCTCGAAGGGCTGAATGGCCTATCCCTGCACCTATGGTCTATATTTGTAGCTATGCCCTCGTGGGTTGGATATTTCCACTCTATTGAGAAAAAGATTCTGACTGTCTACCATATCTATACCTCTCCTAATTTTAAAGAGGTTTATCAAGTCTCCCCTCATCCTGCAACGTTCTAGAGAAAACAATCCCAGTCTGTTCAACCCGTCCCTGGTGCTGGAAATCACTAATCCAGGCATAATTCTTGTAAACCACCC
Source organism: Leucoraja erinaceus (assembly GCF_028641065.1). Classification (NCBI taxonomy): domain Eukaryota; kingdom Metazoa; phylum Chordata; class Chondrichthyes; order Rajiformes; family Rajidae; genus Leucoraja; species Leucoraja erinaceus. The sequence continues at coordinate 82,788,162 of NC_073382.1, read as the reverse complement.
CTGCACCCTCTCCAAAGCCCCCGCATCCTTCCTGTAACGGGGCGATCAGAACCGCACACAATACTCCAAATAAGAGGGGAAAGTTTGGTGAAGACAGTATTCAGTTACAGCAGGAACAATGGGCTGAAGGGCCTCCTTCTGCCTCTGTTCCACCGTTGTGAGTCATAAGCTTTTAGAGAGCAGAATTGACAGTAAAAGATTCTGCAGGAGTTGAAGGGTTTTACAGGCGTGCAGAGCCAGCACTTTAAGCTCTTTGGCACAAGGCCAGTGAATGGGATGAGGGGCCCAGCTCATGTGATTTACATAAAGGAGAGAACAGTGTTATAGCTGTTGCCAAGACCCCCAGGTGTTTGTTCTCACCCTAAGCTAATAACTCTCGGCAGTTCCGGACAGTGAATCCCAGCAAAACTCGGGGCCAGCTTGCTCAGCCACTCAGCTGATCCATTAACTCTGGTCATCTCAGGCCCGTCACTCTTCCCCGGATGGGCTGGCGTGTACCAGCACTCCCTGGGAACCGAACCAAAGCAACATTGATTGACCAATCCGCCTGACTCGCTCAGTTTACTTGGGGGTCGGGGCGAGATGCTCAAGATGTGGTTTTAATTTTGTGATGGGGGAGGGGTGTAAGGTTTGTTGGTGGGGGGAAGTGAGCAGTGATTTGCAACAAAGCGCAGGGAAGGAACTTTGTAGCCGGCTCCAGGAGCTGCAGCTTTCACCATTCTGTTGCCAATGAGATGACTTCTTGTTTTAGTCACAGTGAAGCTGCCTTGTGGAAGTGTCTCAGCTTGTACACGCACAGTCACATTCACTGTTAATACTTGAGATTATTTCCTTCACACGTTCTACATGTAACAGCCACTCGATGATCATTTTAATATGTGGGTAAAGTGGTGCTGACAGGCTGATGTATCATTTTTACGATGAACTTTGTGTCGTTGGTATGTGAAAAAATATTGTAGTAAATGTCAGGCCATTCACGTTGGTGCCACAACAAGAAAGTAGAGGGTAAAATGTTGAGAGATGTTGATCAGAGGGAGCTCAGTGCCTGCGCACGTCACTGAAGGCCACGCACAAAATCCATTAGAAGGGCAGCTGACGTGTTGCTCGTTATCAGGAGATGGTTTGATTGCAGCATGGGATCAGAGCTTAGTCTGTTGTCTACATAGTTTGTTCCCTCACGTGTCAGACGATATAGCTCGCTGTTGGTTTCTGTCGTTGTCCAACGTTGCCAGAATTGGTTGCCCGACGCGTCACAGAGTGCATCGTGTCATTGTTTCCGGGGATCGCCATGAGGAGGCTTCTGTCATGATTCCCATCTACATAGTCATAGAGTGATACAGTGTGGAAACAGGCCCTTCGGCCCAACTCGCCCACACTGGCCAACAATGCCCCAGCTACACTAGTCCCACCTGCCTGCGCTTGGTCCATATCCCTCCAAACCTCTCCTATCCATGTACCTGTCCAACTGTTTCTTCAACGATGGGATAGTCCCAGCTTCAACTACCTCCTCTGGCAGCTTGTTCCATACACCCACCACCCTCTGTGTGAAAAAGCTACCCCTTGGATTCCTATTAAATCTTTTCCCCTTCACCTTGAACCTATGTCCTCTGGTCCTCGATTCCCCTACTATGGGTAAAAGACTCTGTGCATTTACCCGATCTATTCCTTGCGTGATTTTGTACACCTTTATAAGATCTCCCCTCATCCTCCTGCGTTCCATGGAATAGAGAACCAGCCTCCTTAACCTCTCCCTTTAGCTCACACCCTCTAGTCCTGGCAACATCCTCGTAAATCTTTTCTGAACCCTTTCAAGCTGGACAATATCTTTCCTATAACATAGTGCCTCCTGATAAACATCCCTGGCCTGGAGTTACCTGGCTTAGAATAAAGGGACTGTCCCACCAGCATGCAATTGCATGCGTCTAGCGCGACCAAACGGAAGCGGAGTTCATGCTAAGTTCACGGTAAGTACGCGCAAAGTTCGCGCGTGATGTAATTTACGTCAAACTCACCAATCAGCTGGGCAGGAGGCGGGCCGACTGAATTTGAACGTCGCACGGCGTCGGGCGGTGACGTCATCATGCAACGGCATGCCGGGCGGTGACGTCATCGCGCAACGCCATGCAATAGGTGTACGCCGTCGAGAAGCTGCGTACGCCCTCAATGCGCCTGCTGGCCGACAGGCCGTTGGCGCGCGGAATTTTTGGACAGTGCAAGATTTTTGGAGGCAATGTCGGGACCAGCCCCGCACAACTCCATACGCCTCCACCGATCGAAGTGGGACCGGCCCCGCGAGGCCGTACGCCTCAAACGACCACGTTTGGTCACGCTAGTGGGACAGGCCCTTAAGGCTGTTTAGGACTGAGTCGAGGTGAAAGTTCTTCACTCAGATGGTTGTCGTTCTTGACCCAGGACATCTGTTTATTTAATTCTGACTTGACACTGAGGCATTGGGATTTCACATTGCAGTTGTACAAAACATAGACAAGGTTCCACTTGGAGTATTGTGCACCATCTGGTCACCACGCTACAGAAAAAATGTGATTGAGATCAAGAGGGTGCAGAAAAGATTCACAAGGATTTTAGCGGCATTGGGAGGTGGAAGTTATCAGGAGAGATTGGATTGGCTGGGACTAGTTTTGGTGGTGAGAGGGAGGAGGGGATCTGACGGTAAATCTTTCAGTAATTGGTATCTGGAATGAGCTGCCAGAGGAGGAGGAGGAGGCAGGAAGTTCACAACATGGAAGAAGCATCTGGACTGCTCTGGAATATAGAATGGATGCATGTGGGGTTAGTATAAACAGCCATGGTGGGCCGAAGGGCCTATTTCTATACTGTACAAATCGATGACTTTGATTCTATTTACACATACTAACTCTATATCTACATCTTCCCTAGTCATCTGCCAGTCCAAATGCCTTTTAAACATTGTGACTTATTCTTGCTCGCTTTTGATCAGAACATTGGAATAATGCGATGCTTCACTTATCTGGCATTACCCCAATGGGTAGAGTTGGCGCCTCCAACATTCCCACTCAATAGCAACCTGGGCAGAATGGACTTGGTCACTATATCTCTTCTAGTAGCTCCTTTACAAAAAACATGGAACAGTACGGGACAAGAACAGGCCCTCCGACCCACAATGTCCATGTTAAACGTGATCCCAAGACCGTCTTTTATCTACCTGCGCATAATTCATACCCTCCATTCCCTGCATTTCCATGTGCCTATCCAAAAGACTCTAAATGCCACTGTTATATCTGCCTCAACCACTACTCCTGGCATCAGGTTCCAGGCACTTACCCTCTCTGTAGAAAAAAACTTGCTCTGCACATCTCTTTTGAAATTATCCCCTTTAGTATTTGATAAACCCTAACCCTAACCCAGCCAGGAAAATAGGTCCTGTCTACCCTATCATCATTTTATATACCTCTATCAAGTCTTCCCACAGCCTACTGTGTTCCACAGAAAACAATCCATTTGTCCAACCTGTCCCTGTAGCTATAGCTCCTGTTTTATGTTCTATAACTGCAGGGGCAGATCTGATAGTACACACTTTCAACCTTCTGTATCTTCTGCCCAATGGGAATGGGGAGAAGAAGGATTCAAGATTCAAGAGTGTTTATTGTCATGTGTCCAAGATAGGACAATGAAATTCTTGCTTTGCTTCAGCACAACATAATATAGTAGGCATGAATACAGAACAGATCAGTGTGTCCATATACCATTATATAAATATATACACACATGAATAAGTAAACAGATAAAGTGCAAATAAACAGATAATGGGCTATTAATGTTCAGAGTTTTGTTTGAGTTGAGTTTAATAGCCTGATGGCTGTGGGGAAGTAGCTATTCCTGAACCTGGACGTTGCAGTCTTCAGGCTCCTGTACCTTCTACCTGAAGGTAGCGGGGAAATGAGTGTGTGGCCAGGATGGTGTGGGACCTTGATGATGCTGTCAGCCTTTTTGAGGCAGCGACTGCGGTAGATCCCCTCGATGATATGGAGGTCAGAGCCAATGATGGACTATGCAGTCTGTAGTCTTTTGTAGTCTTTTCCGCTCCTGGGCGCTCAAGTTGCCGAACCAAGCCACGATGCAACCGGTCAGCATGTTCTCTACTGTGCACCTGTAGTTTAGAGAGAGTCATCCTTGACATACCGACTCTCCGTAATCTTCACAGGAAGTAGAGGCGCTGATGTGCTTTCTTTATAATTGCATCAGTGTTCTCGGACCAGGAGAAATCTTCAGAGATGTGCACGCCCAAGAATTTGAAGTTCTTGACCCTTTCCACCATCGACCCATTGATATAAACGGGACTGTGGGTCCCCATTCTACCCCTTCCAAAGTCCACAATCAGTTCCATGGTTTTGCTGGTGTTGAGGGCCAGGTTATTGTGCTGACACCATTTGGTCAGTCGGTCGATCCCTCTTCTATACCTTGACTCGTCCCCATCAGTGATATGTTCCACAACAGTGGTGTCATCAGCGAACTTGATGATGAAGTTCGCACTATGACCGGCTATGCAGTCATGAGTATAGAGTGAGTACAGCAGGGGGCTGAGCACGCAGCCTTGAGGTGCTCCCGTGCTGATTGTTATCGAGGCTGACACCTTTCCACCAATTCGAACAGTCTGTGGTCTGTGAATGAGGAAGTCGAGGATCCAATTGCAGAGGGATGCGCAGAGATCCAGTTCTGCGAGATTGGTAACCAGCTTGGAGGGGATGATTGTATTAAATGCCGAGCTGTAATCAATGAATAACAGCCAGACATATGGGTTTTTGTTGTCTAAGTGGTCCAGAGCGGAGTGGAGGGCCAGCGAGATCTACTTGGGTGGGATTATTTTGGTTGCTTTTCCAAGGCAGCGTGAAGTGTAGATGGAGTCGATGGTGGGGAGTGTGGTCTGTGTGATGGACTGGGCTACATCTACAATGATGGGAAACCTGGTCTGTGTGATGGACTGGGCTACATCTACAATGATGGGGAGTGTGGTCTGTGTGATGGACTGGGCTACATCTACAATGGTGTGTGGTCTATGTGATGGACTGGGTCTATGTGATGGTCTGTGTGATGGACTGGGCTACATCTACAATGATGGGGAGTGTGGTCTGTGTGATGGACTGGGCTACATCTACAATGGTGGGGAGTGTGGTCTATGTGATGGACTGGGCTACATCTACAATGATGGGAAACCTTGTCTGTGTGATGGACTGGGCTACATCTACAATGGTGGGGAGTGTGGTCTTGTGTGGTGGACTGGGCTACATCTACAATGGTGGGGAGTGTGGTGTGTGTGGTGGACTGGGCTACATCTACAATGGTGGGGAGTGTGGTGTGTGTGATGGACTGGGCTACATCTACAATGGTGGGGAGTGTGGTGTGTGTGATGGACTGTTCTACATCTACAATGGTGGGGAGTGTGTTCTGTGTGATGGACTGGGCTACATCTACAACTCTCTGCAACTATTCTCAAACCAAGCTGTGATGTTACCCTAGCGTGCGCTGCAGTGCATCTGCAGAAGTTAGTAAAGTTTTTTGGAGACGTCTGAATTTCCCCAGACTCCTCGGGAAGTAGAGTGTTTTTGGCTGTTGCTTCTATGTAGTTGGTCTCTGACAGATTGTTGGTGATATTTATGCCGAGGAACTTGAAACTCTCAACCATTTCCAACTTGGCACCATTAAGGCTGATCGGCATGTACAAGCTTCCTGAAGGTGATACTAGCTGTGATGTTGAGGGAGAGGTCATTTTCCTGACATAAATCATTAAGTTGTCATCTGCACCAGGAATTAAACAATGAATTTCTTACTTGCTGTGGCAAATGAACGGCCTCTGACTCCTGCACCTTCTCCTCGGTGGTAAGAGCGAGATGAGAGCGTGGCCAGGGTGATATGAATCTTTGATGATATTATCTGCCTTCTTGAGGCAGGGCTTCCTATAGATTCCTTCAATGTTGGAGAGGCCAGTATCTATCTATGGGTGGACCACTTTCTATAGCTTCCTTCATGCTTGGACATTCAAGTTACCGAACCAGGTCTTTGTGTTCTCCACCATATACCTGTAGAAGTTCGATGGAGTATTCAGTGACATCCCTTCTGAGGCAGTAGAGGCATTGATGAGCTTGAGTTGTGATTGATCAGAGTGCCAGGCCCAGGGCACACCCAGGAACTTAAAGCAATTGAGTCTTTCCATTGTCATGCCACTGGTCGGGACATGTTCAAGGGCTTGGACTTCCCATCTTGAATCAACAATCATAATCTATGGTTTTGCCAAGACTAAGAGTAAGATTGTTCTGGCACCACTCAACAAGATTATCAACCCCCCTCCTGTACCCTGACTCACCCGTACCTGAGATTTGACCAACAATGGTGGTGTTGTCTGTGGATTTAGTGATGTTGTTGGCACTATGTTTGGCCACACTGCATGGGTGGAGAGCAGGGATTGATCTCTTAGCCTTGAGGTGGCCCCATGCTGATGGTCAGCGAGAAGGAGATGCTGTTGCCAATTCATACTGATTGCGTTCTGTTGATGAAAGTTGAGGATCCAGTTACATGAAGATGAGCAGAGGCCCAGTCCCCTGAAGTGGATGATGTTTAGAGGGGTTGAACGTCAAACCGTAGTCGATGAACAACAGTCTGACATAAGTGTTCTTCTTGTCTAAGTGGTCCAATGTTGTTCCATTGTTTAAAAAGGGTTCTAAGAGTAAACCTAGCAATTATAGACCTGTTAGTTTGACTTCAGTGGTGGGCAAATTAATGGAAAAGATACTTAGAGATAATATATATAAGCATCTGGATAAACACAGTCTGATTAGGAACAGTCAACATGGTTTTGTGCCTGGAAGGTCATGTTTGACTAATCTTCTTGAATTTTTTGAAGAGGTTACTAGGGAAATTGACGAGGGTAAAGCAGTGGATGTTGTCTATATGGACTTTAGTAAGGCCTTTGACAAGGTTCCTCATAGAAGGTTGGTTAAGAAGGTTTAATTTAGGGTATGAATGCAGGAGTAGCAAGATGGATTCAACAGTGGCTGAATGGGAGAAGCCAGAGGGTACTGGTGGATGGCTGTTTGTCGGGTTGGAGGCCGGTGACTAGTGGGGTGCCTCAGGGATCTGTGTTGGGTCCTTTGTTGTTTGTCATATACATCAATGATCTGGATGAAGGTGTGGTAAATTGGAATAGTAAGTATGCAGATGATACCAAGTTGTGGATAATGAAGAGGATTTCCAAAGTCTACAGAGTGATTTAGGCCATTTGGAAGAATGGGCTGAAAGATGGCAGATGGAGTTTAATGCTGATAAATGTGAGGTGCTACACCTTGGCAGGACAAATCAAAATAGGACGTACATGGTAAATGGTAGGGAATTGAAGAATACAGTTGAACAGAGGGATCTGGGAATAACCGTGCATAGTTCCTTGAAGGTGGAATCTCATATAGATAGGGTGGTAAAGAAAGCTTTTGGTATGCTAGCCTTTATAAATCAGAGCATTGAGTATAGAAGCTGGAATGTAATGTTAAAATTGTACAAGGCATTGGTGAGACCAAATCTGGAGTATGGTGTACAATTTTGGTCGCCCAATTATAGGAAGGATGTCAACAAAATAGGGAGAGTACAGAGGGGATTTACTAGAATGTTGCCTGGGTTTCAACAACTAAGTTACAGAGAAAGGTTGAATAAGTTAGGTCTTTATTCTCTGGAGAACAGAAGGTTAAGCGGGGACTTGATAGAGGTCCTTAAAATGATGAGAGGGATAGACAGAGTTGATGTGGACAAGCTTTTCCCTTTGAGAATAGGGAAGATTCAAACAAGAGGACATGACTTCAGAATTAAGGGACAGAAGTTTAGAGGTAACATGAGGGGGAACTTCTTTACTCAGAGAGTGGTAGCGGTGTGGAATGAGCTTCCAGTGGAAGTAGTGGAGGCAGGTTCGTTGGTATCATTTAAAAATAAATTGGATAGGCATATGGATGAGGAATGGAGGGTTATGGTATGAGTGCAGGCAGGTGGGACTAAGGGAAAAAAGTTGATCGGCACGGTCTTGTAGGACCGAGATGGCCTGTTCCCGTGCTGTAATTGTTATATGGTTATATGCATATATAAGAAATTAATGTCAGTTAACATAAAAAGGAAATAGACCCATCAAGTCATACAGCATGGAAACAGATGGCCAAAAACCTATAGTAGTAGTTCTACCTGCCTGCACCTTTTCTATCCATGTGCTTGTCCAAATGACTTTTAAATGGTGTTATTGTACTTGCATCAACTTCCTCCTTTGACAGCTCGTTCTGTATACCCACCACCAAAAAGTTGTCCCTTGGGATCCTATTAAAACCAAGTCTACTGGTTCTCAATTCCCTTACTCTGGATAAAAGACAGTGTATTCGACCTATCTATTTCCCTCATGATCTTAAACATGTCCAGGTTTTCTGTTACCAAATGGGGCTAGTGAGAAACAAAGGAGCTGATCTGTCCCGTGGGACGGAAGACTTTGTATCTCGGGAGAGGATGATACTGTCAAAACTGTCAGCTGGAGGTGCGCAATGGAAAAGGTGAAAATGGATGCGGAGAAGATCCTGGAACTTGCTCTGTCATCAGGTTTGGGTGATCGTTGTATGCTGGAGCCGGCTCCAAAGGTTGACCGACGTTCTCAATAGATAATAGACAATAGATGCAGGAGTAGGCCACTCGGCCCTTCAAGCCAGCACCGCCATTCAATGTGATCATGGCTGATCATTCCCAATCAGTACCCCGTTCCTGCCTTCTCCCCATATCCTCTGACTCCGCTATTTTTAAGAGCCCTATCTAGCTCTCTCTTGAAAGTATCCAGAGAAAACCGGCCTCCAACAGACTCACAACTCTGTGTGAAAAAGTGTTTCCTCATCTCTGTTCTAAATGGTTTACTCCTAATTCTTAAACTGTGGCCCCTGGTTCTCGACTCCATCAACATCGGGAACGTGTTTCTTGGCTCTAGCGTGTCCAAACCCTTAACAGTCTTATATGTTTCAATGATATTCCCTCTCATCCTTCTAAACTCCATAGTGTACAAGCCCAGCTGCTCCATTCTCTCAGCATATGACAGTCCCACCACCCCGGGAATTAACCTCATAAACCTTCGCTGAACTCCCTCAATAGCAAGAATGTCCTTCCTCAAATTAGGGGACCAAAACTGCACACAATACTCCAGGTGTGGTCTCACTAGGGCCCTGTACAACTGCAGAAGGACCTCTTTGTTCCTATATTCAATTCCTCTTGTGTTGATTCACGTTTCTCTCTCACATCGGTTGTTTCGACAATAATCGACCAGGCACCGGGGTTGCTTTAAACGTACGTTTATTGAGCAGGAGTCCTCACACAGGTTACAACCTGGCAAAGAGTCAAGCTGCCTGCTCTTAATTGCAAGGCTCTTTATATGTTAATGCGACCGTTTAGCACCTCCCACATTCCCCCCGATCAAAGAACCAACACGTACGAAGAATACAGGAAACCAAGTATGTACATATAAGGGGATGAAAGAGGAACCACACATAATCTCAGACCAGTACATTCCTCAGTTCCCCATTCAGGGAACGGGGGTTCCCCTCCTCCACCATAAATGAGGCTCGCACCAGGGTCTCTTCCATACCCCGCAACACTGCTCTCTCTCCCCATCCCCGCACTCGCAACAAGGGCCGAGTCCCCCTAGTCCTCACCTTTCACCCCACCAGCCGTCACATACAAAAAGTAATCCTCCGTCAGTTTCGCCACCTCCAACGTGACCCCACTACTCGCCACATCTTCCCATCTCCCCCCATATCTGCCTTCCGCAAAGACCGCTCCCTCCATAACTCCCTTGTCAATTCTTCCCTTCCCTCTCGGTCCACCCCCTCCCCGGGCACTTTCCCTTGCAACCGCAAGAGATGCAACACTTGTCCCTTTACCTCCCCCCTCGACTCCGTTCAAGGACCCAAGCAATCGTTCCAGGTGCGACAGAGGTTTACCTGCATCTCTTCCAACCTCATCTATTGCGTCCGCTGCTCTAGATGTCAGCAGATCTATATCGGTGAGACCAAACGGAGGTTGGGCGATCGTTTCGCCGAACACCTCCGCTCGGTCCGCAATAACCAAGCTGACCTCCCGGTGGCTCAGCACTTCAACTCCCCCTCCCACTCCGCCTCTGACCTCTCTGTCCTGGGTCTCCTCCATGGCCACAGCGAGCAGCACCGGAAATTGGAGGAACAGCACCTCATATTCCGTTTGGGGAGTCTGCACCCCGGGGGCATGAACATCGAATTCTCCCAATTTTGTTAGTCCTTGCTGTCTCATCCCCTTCCTCAGCCCCCCTGCTGTCTCCTCCCATCCCCCAGCCTTCTGGCTACTCCTCCTTTTCCCTTTCTTGTCCCCACCCACCCCCGCCCCCGATCAGTCTGAAGAAGGGTTTCGGCCCGAAACGTTGCCTATTTCCTTCGCTCCATAGATGCTGCTGCACCCGCTGAGTTTCTCCAGCTTTTTTGTGTAACCTTCGATTCTCCAGCATCTGCAGTTCCCTCTGAAACATTCCTCAGTCTTCCTGGCTAGGGGGGGAGGTTGTGTATTCCTCAATCTTGTCAGACTGGGCCTGTGATCCTTTATTCATGACTACACAGTAACTGCAAGACATTGTGTATCCATTCTAACAGCCGGTTCCAGCAAGTCTGGTCAGCAGCCATCTTATGTCCTTTGTTTCAGTCTACCTGGCCAACCATTTTGTCTTTCAGAACAATCTTATAACATTGATTCAGAATTTCTATTCATCACTTGTTATAAAGGCCAAAATGCCATTCGCTTTCTTCACTGCCTGCTGTACCTGCATGCTTACTTTCATAGACTGATGAACAAGGACCCCCAGATCCCGTTGCACTTCCCCTTTTCCCAACTTGATGTCATTTAGATAGTAATCTGCCTTCCTGTTTTTGCTCCCAAAGTGGATAACCTCATGCCCCTTTTCTTCATCTCCCATGGTTATAATGCACCTTGCTGAGCGGTGTTCTTCTAATGGCTATATTCTCCAACACCCTTCAGAAGCAGGAGGGTTGCCAGAGGACTGGCAAATTGTCCTTGGTCATGGCAGGGACTTGTGGGCTATCAGTTTAACAGTTATACCAAGAAAACTAGAAATAATCATCAGGGCACAGGTCAGATAGCACCGATTTGTTGAAGGCAAGTTGTGTTTGACCAAGCTGATTTACTATTTCACTGGACGAAGGGGGAACCTGACAAATGGAATGTAATGTGGATGATCAGCCATGATCACATTGAATGGCGGTGCTGGCTCGAAGGGCCGAATGGCCTACTCCTGCACCTATTGTCTAGTGTCTATTGTCTATTGTCATCTGTTTGGATTTTTAAAAGTCCCAAAATGACTGGTGAGGATAACTGAAGTCCACGGGAGTTGGGGGTCTGTAGAGCAAATTAGCTAGAAAAGGCGATTCTTCAGACATCGGGAGAGCAGACGGTTCCCTTGGGTCAGTGTTTAACATTGTGTTTCTGAAAATATATCTTAATTCTTTAGCCATTTCCAAATTTGTGTAAAACACAAAGGTTGCAAGTTGGTGAATAATATGGAGAATAGCAATAAATGCTGACAGACAGATAAGCTGGGGGAGTGGGCAGGCGTGTAACAAATGAAATGTCATGGACCGAACTTGGAATTGTTATACTCCAGCAGAAAGAGGAGACACAGTGTAGACTAAATGTCACAATTCCATAGAGTGTGTAGGATCAGTGCGACTTTGTATAAACATGTGGCAAGAGGGAATATTGGACAAGCATCTTGGGATTCAACAACACAGATATTTAACCACTGGCTCCAGTCCTGATCAACACACTGGGAAATAGAGTCATTTGGCACAGAAATAACCCAGCACGTCCCTGCCAACCAAGATGCTCTATCTAAACCCATATCCCCAGGGATCAATTGACGTAACCCAAGATCGTTCTGTATATCAATACATCTGAGCATCCTGCATTTACTGTATACTTTCCTCTTACATTCGACCTCTCAAAGTGCAGCACCTCACATTTGCACAGATCAAACTCCTCTGCCGTTTCTCCACCAAAATTTCCAACTGATCTATACCCGACTGTATTGTTTGACAACCTCCCTGATTTATCCACAACTCCAATTTGTGTGTCATCTGCAAGTGTACTGATCACACTGCCTACATTTTCATCCACATCATTTCTATATTTATATTTAGGTCACAAACAACTGCGGTCTCAGCACTGAACCTTGTGGAGCACCATTTGTCACAAACCCCTCATCACCCCTCCACCCTCTGTCCTTAACTCAGCCAGTTGGATCCAATTTGCCAAATCACCATGTGACGTAATCTTTTGGATCGGCCTGTTGGCATCAGGGTTGTGCATTAACTGATTCATCCAGGTGTACTGATTGGGGATGATCAGCCATGATCACATTGAATGGCGGTGCTAGCTTGAAGGGCCGAATAGCCTACTCCTGCACCTATTGTCTATTGTAGGGTGTAGATGTGACATCAAATAATGTTTTGGAATGGTCAAGTCTGGAGATAGCGAGCACATTGACAGGTTTCAGATGCAGGAGAAGAACTGAAATGGGTGGAGTCGGCACTTCTGGTGGCAGAATGGAGCTGATCCATCTGCAACTGTTATACAAAATAATCTCCTGCAGGATGTCCCACTGGGAAATTCCTTTCATAGCCATGTTTCATGAAGATCGATGTATGAAATTAAAGATTACTGACATCAAGTTGGGAGCTTTGCAATCCCACTCAAGTTTTATTTGTTTATTTTTCATATTAAATCAAGTCCGGCTCAAACAGGCTCTTCAGCAGATTAATTTCTGGGGAAGTTCGAAGGAGCCCAAGTGTTTAATGTGGAGCTGGTGGGAGATTGATGGGGAGAGGGTTACTCAGGAGAACTCCCTTTTACCCGCTACTTTGAAAGAAAGCTCTGTTAGGTCTTGACGGAAAGAACTGCTAGGATTTCCGTTGCCATGGAGATCCAGCCTGAGGCCCAGGAAGCAAGAGGTTTATTTAAATAAATGCGAGGTACCACGGTGACCCCGCTCATGAATAAAAAGTACAGTTGACTGTTTGAGTGTAGGATGTACAGCGGGACTACAGAGCCAGGACTACAAAGTACACAGCAGTACCATGGAGCCGGGACTACAGGGCCTTTAGTACGCTGCCAGTACCAAACAGCTGGGACTACCAACCCCTACTACAGCTAGTGATACACAGCCAGGACTACAGGACCGGGAATACCGAGCCGGGAATTACCGAGCCTATATTATGCAGTCAGTATCACGGAGCCGGGACAACACAGCCCTTTGGTTTAATGTGACATTCCCGCATGGTGCAATTGATCAGTTGGGACTTTGGGGAATGACGAGAGGAATTCTGGACTGAGATGGATCAGATCTCACTCACGGTGAATCTGACTGCCCGGAAATGCTGGAGGATTGGTGAAAGAATGTGACAACAAACCCAGCTCATGTTGAGGGGAAGTAAAGTAGCGGCGTGTTCCAGGCGTGTGCCAGGCATGTTTCACACATGTTCCAAGAATGTTCCAGGCATGTTCCGCGTATGTTCCAAGGGTGTTCCACGCGTGTTCCGGGCATGTTCCGGGCGTGTTCCAGGCATGATCCAGTCGTGTTCCAGGCATGTTCAGGCATGTTCCAGGCATGTTCCCGATGTGTTCCAGGCATGTGTAATAAAAACTTGGCCTGCAAATGTCCTGCATACTTTGCCTTTCTCACCTTAAAGTTAATGCCTCTAATATTTAAGGTGTCCATCCTGTGAACAAGGTTTCTGACTGGCAAGAGAGGAAAGGTAGAGAGGGATATAGAAACATTGTACAATAGGTGCAGGAGGAGGCCATTCGGCCCTTCGAGCCAGCACCACCATTCAATATGATCATGGCTGATCATCCACAATCAGTACCCCGTTCCTGCCTTCTCCCCATATCCCCTGACTCCTTTAGCCCTAAGAGCTAAATGTAACTCTCTCTTGAAAACATCCAGTGAATTGGCCTCCACTGCCTTCTGTGACAGAGAATTCCACAGATTCACAACTCTCTGGGTGAAAAAATGTTTCTTCATAGTTCGAAATGACCTACCCTTTATTCTTAAACTGTGACCCCTGGTTCTGGACTCCACCGACATTGGGAAACATTTTCCTGATCTAGCCTGTCCAATCCCTTGAGAATTGCATATGTTTCTATAAGATTCCCCTCTCATCCTTCTAAATTCCAGTGTATACAAGCCCAGTCGACCCATTCCCATATGTCAGTTCCGCCATCCCGGGAATTAACCTGGTGAACCTATGCTGCACTCTCTCGATATGAACCAAACACAGGCAAATAGGACAAGGCTAACTATAAAAACCTGTTCAGCATGAACAAGTTGGGCTGAAGGGCCTGTTTCTGGCTGACTCTATGATTCCATCCAATTTCTCCCCATAGCTAAAGTTCACAATTCAGGTGAAACCTTTGTGAAGACTCAAAGGATACAGATGCTGGATTCTAACAAACATCAAAGTGCTTGGGTAACATTGGGTCAGGCAGAATCTGTGGAGGGAATGGACAGGCTAATGACATTCCCTCTTCTCTCCTCTCCCATCGAGCCAAAGATACGAAAGCTTGAAAGAACAGCTTCTTCCCCATTTTATCTAACTACCGAATAGACCTCCCGTAGGCTAGGGTGTAGTCCCCATCTCCCAACCTACTTCATTGCCGCCCTTGCACTTTTCTTTATCTGCATTTTCTCTGTAACCGTAACCATATATTTTTCACTTTTCTTTTCTTTGCACATCTGTTGTACTTTGTGCCTGGCTTGATTGTAATCATGTGTGTATGGTTTGATTGTATAGCACACAAACAAACTTTTCACTGTATCTCAGTACGTATGACAATAACAAACCAATAACAAAAATGGCAGCACATTGTGGGCCGAAGGGCTTGTTGTGCTGCTGTATTCTTTGATGTTGCATGAGACTGGAGAACTTCTTTATTTGGGCTTTGTGAAGTGTTGGTTGATGAAGCACCTGATGTAGACAATAGGCAATTGGGAGTTGGGCTCGGAGTTGACCTGTGGCCTCACCTGGTCTCCTGGTGCCCAAGGTGAGTTTGCTGTAACCTTCAGGCTCCATTTACATTGTCGTTTCCCTGGGTTTTGTCCGGTTGTGACTCGGAGGCTTTGACTGTCCTTGGGGCTCTCTGTGAAAAGTTAAGTGGGTCTTCTCGAGAAGTTTGAAAATAGTTAATTGTCTATAAATCTCCGATGTCGTTACCGGGGCAACCAGGCTGAGCAGAACCTGAGACAGTGAAACGCACCCATCATCTGCAGCATGCTGGAACCAAAAATATTTTGCTAACAGCTTGAAGTTTTCTCCTTGAGCTGGTGGGAGGAGCAGCAGCTGGTTCCCATTCCCTTCAGAGGTAGTGGTGTGATTTAATTTATTTGTTAGCTCTGCCCTCTAGCCCTCATGTGTTCTGCCACGGCCAAAGTGTTAAACTCTCGTCCGGTCACAGACTTGTGAGCTTTGTGTCTGGTCAGGGGGTCAGGCCTGGGAACTACTTAGGGCACGAGAAGGCTGCAGTTTGAGAACACTGATCGGATCCAGGAGAAGGCCAAGGCTGCCCACAATTAGTTTTATTTGTGAATGGGGCCACAAGTGATAGGAGTAGAATTAGGCCATTCGGCCCACCAAGTCTACTCCGCCATTCAATCATGGCTGATCTATCTTTCCCTATTGTGGGTATCAAGGCCAGCATTTATTCTCTATCACCAGCTGCCCTTGAAAAGGTGGGGGTGAGCCACCTCTTCAACCACTGCAGTCCTTCTGATGAAGGTGGTCCCACAGAGCAGCAACAGAGCAGGAACAGTTGATATATCTCCAGGTCAGGATGGTATGTGTGTTTAGGTTTATTGTCCGAGGTACAGTGAAAAGCTTTGTTCTGCACGCTATCCAAACAGATCAGATATACCATACATAGATACAAACAAGTCAAACTCCAGTACAACAGGTAGAGCAAATGGGAAGATACAGAGTGCAGAATATAGGTCTCAGCATTGTAGCGCATCAGTTCCACGCACAAAGTCCAATGTCCGCAATGGGATAGAGGCGAATCGGACAGTACCCTAGATTATGGAAGGACCGTTCAGAATCCTGATGACAGAGGGGGAGAAGCTGTTCCTGAGTCTGGTGGTGAGCACTTTCAAGCTTCTGTACCTTCTCCCGGACGGGAGCGGGGAGAAGAAGGAGTTTGTTTTCATGTATAACGAAGGGTTACATTCGGACAGATACATGAAGAGTTAATTAAGTTAGCTATTGTCACGTGCATTGTGGTACTGTGAAAAGCTTTTTTTCCGTGCTATCCAATTTTTAATAAGCCATAAATAATTACAATCAAGCCATCCACCGTGTACAGAAACATGATGGAATGTATAATATTTGGTGCAAGATAAAGTCTGATTAAAGAAATTTCAAAGTCAGGACCGCATTCTAGCTGATGAGAGGAGTTTAGTTGCCTGATCATGCATTAGGGATCTGAGATGTCATCATTCCTTAGGGAACAGGGGTTCCCCTCTTCTATCATAAATTAGATTCTAACGTGTGTCTTATCAATATTCCATAACTCTGCTCTTGCTCCCCCTCCCCCCAGTCGCAATAGGGACACACCCCAGCTAATCCTCGCCTTTCACCCAATCAGCCATCGCAAACATCACATACAGTAATCCTCCGACATTTTCGCCTCCTCCAACGGGATCCCACCACTAGTCACATCTTCCTGTAACATCGGGCCGCCGTTGTGGTGTCTGCAGAGGCCTCAAATAGACCCCGACCACGTTGTGAACATAGAGGGAGAGGACTGACTTTGCTGCCTTCCCTCACAGTGGGAACCATTGTGGGGGGATGTTTTTATGTTTAATGTCAAGTTCTTTAATATTGTATTTTATTATTTATTGGTGTGCTGCAAATGGCAACTCAAATTTCACTGCACCAGAAATGGTGTACGTGACAATAAATGTCCTTTGTCCTTTGTCCACCTCCACCCCTTTCCACAAAGACCATTCACCTCCGCTACTCCATGGTCCACACAAACCATCCCCTCCCCAGGAACCTTCCCCAGCAACCGCAGGAGATGCAACACCTGTCCCTTTACCTCCTCCCTCGACTCCGTCCAAGGACCTCGACAATCCTTTCAGGTGAGGCAGAGGTTCACCAACCTCATCTACTGTATCCGCTGTTCCAGGTATGGGCTCCTGTATATTGGCGAGACCAAACGTAGGCTGGGCGATGGTTTTGTTGAACATCTACTCAGCTAAGTCTTCCTGGACCGACGCAATCTCCTGGATGCTAAACATTTTAACTCCTCTCCCCATTCCCATACTGACCTTTCTATCAGCGGTCCCTGAGGAGACCCACACTTCCCTCATTACCCTCTTGCTGCTAATATACCAATGAAAGGTTTTGTGATTCTCCTTAATCCTACCCTCCAAGGGCACTTCATGTCCTCTCTTGCCCTCCTAACTTTCTATTCCACTGTTCTCAGTGAGGACTCCGATATATTGGCGAGACCAAATGCAGACTGGGCTTAAACTCTCCTAACTTTCCTTCTACATACCATATAAACTTTAAAGAACTCATTCAATACCAGTTGGTATTGATAATTAAAGGGTCTCGACCCGAAACGTCACCTATTCCTTTGCTCCATAGATGCTGCCTCACCCGCTGAGATCCTCCAGCATTCTTGTCTACCTTCAATACCAGTTTCCTGTGCCTGACATCTGCTTCCTTTGTCCTGATCGAACCTTCCATTTCCTTCGTCATCTTTGCTTCTTACTCTGACTGAACTCATCCTCTCTCGCCAGTGAACGGCCAAGTATTGAGTTCCCTCCAACTGTTGCTATCAGTCCTCCTCTGTCAAGCCTCTTTTATACTCTTGAAATCAGATGCCTCAACTTAAGATGCGAACTCTAGGAGTAATCTTATCTTTGTCCATGACCAAGTTGAACCGTATCGAACCCTGATCACTGTTCCCAAAGGGTTCCTCCACAGCCTATCCCTGCTCTTGCCCACGCTCTACTTGTCTAATTCATCGGTGACCCTTGAACTATCCTTCTGGCTTTACCTTGCACTAAACATTATTCCCTTATCATGTATCAATGTATCTGTACACTGTAAATGACTCGATTATAATAATACTTTGGCTTTCTGTTGACTGGATAGCACGCAACAAAAGCTTTTCACTGTACCTCGGTACACGTGACAATAAACTAAACTGAAACTGAACTGAAACTGTATTCCTAACACATGGTGAGGTAGAGCCACTTCCTTACTCGTGACAACTGCTTTATCAATACGGGTGTCAGAGGTTATGGGGAGAAGGCAGGAGCATGGGGTTACGTGGGAGAGAAAGATCAGCCATGATTGAATGGTGCAATAGACTTGATGGGCCAAATGACCTAATTCCGCTCCTATTACTTATGACCTTATGACCTTATGAAAATCCCTTTGATGGATTTAATTAATTTCACCCCCTCTATGCCCCATACCCTGCAGATGCAGTTAGATTTGGGAAAGTGGGAGAGAGCTGAGTTATTTGTGTCTGATCTGTGCATGTTGACTGAAAGGTTTGTTTCTGACCATTATTCAATGAGCAGTAAATGTCCATCTGTGACAAGATTCAGCAAACTCTTCTTGTAAATCTGGCTGAAGAAATGGCAAGGCGTCTGGCGAATGGCATCCTCTGCAGAGTTTCAAATCATTCCACTCAGCATCGAGATTCACAGTCGCATTTCTCACATTCCTTCATTTGGGCAGCAGATGAGAGGGGCCTGTGGGGTTGACTGGGGAGAGGAGGGGTCCATGACTGAATCCTAAACACCATCACTGACAGCAGCCCAGAAAACGTGCAACACTTGCAGCTGAGAAACAGTAGCAATGATGAAGAGCAACGCTGTCAAAATGCAGAGCATTCAGTAGTTGGACAAGGCAAGCAGGGTTAGGCTTAGTTAGGGTTACGGTTAGTTAGGGTTAGAGTTAGTTAGGGTTAGAGTTAGTTAGGATTAGAGTTAGTTAGGAGTTAGTTAAGGTTAGTTAGAGTTAAGGTTAGTTAGGGTTAAGGTTAGTTAGGGTTAAGGTTAGTTAGGGTTAAGGTTAGTTAGGGTTAAGGTTAGTTAGGGTTACGGTTAGTTAAGGTTAGTTAGGGTTACGGTTAGTTAGGGTTAAGGTTAGTTAGGGTTAGGGTTTGTTAGGGTTTGGGTTAAAGTTAGTTAGGGTTAAGGTTAGTTAGGGTTACGGTTAGTTAAGGGTTAGGGTTAGGTTAGTTAGGGTTACGGTTAGTTAGGGTTAAGGTTAGTTAGGGTTAAGGTTAGTTAGGGTTACGGTTAGTTAGGGTTACGGTTAGTTAGGGTTAAGGTTAGTTAAGGTTAGTTAGGGTTGAGGTTAGTTAGGGTTGAAGTTAGTTAGGGTTAAGGGTTAGTTAGGGTTACAGGCACAGAGCCTAGAATCTGGACGTTCAACACATAGATGTCTCTCTGTACTGGATCGTCAGTGTGTGATCACAATATGTATGTCCAGTCTGTAAGCCAAGAGCTGCATTTGTACCATTCTAAGTCAGTGTCAATGTGATCTCAGACAGAAGGAACTGCAGATACCGGAATCTTTATCAAAATCGTCTGGGTTTATTCAGGAAAGGTTGTGTGTCGTGTGTCTGTGTGTCTAGCCATTAATTTATTTCAAGAGGACAGTCACTGATTCACGTGGGTTAGGGTTAGGGTTAGGGTTAGGGTCAGGGTTAGGGTTAGGGTCAGGGTCAGGGTTAGGGTTGATTCACGTGGCCAAATGACCTCTTCCTGTTTCTTAAATATTTGTGGCAGGGCAAGTGGAAGTAGAAGAGATTGGTGTTGTAAATTGCAGAGTATTGATCTGTGACAGAAAGGCTGGCTGCGGTTATAATGCCACTGGATTCGGTGTGGTACCGATGGAGACAAGGTGGAGTTTGCAGAAAGATTTGCCATAAATTTCCAAACGTCCTGAGATGTACGGGAGGTCCCAGAGAATGCAAAATGGCAAATGTTCAGCACCAATAAACAGAAGACAAAAGGCAAGGAGAGGTTTGAGCTGAAAATCTAGAGTTCATATGGATTCGAAGATAAATGTCTGAACAAAAGTTTGGCTTGTAAAGATGGTTCTGGATGTGGATCTCGATGTAGTACGGTGAAAAGCTCCAGGTAGAGTGTCACTCAGCAACTGGACAATTTTATACTGGACAATTAAACAAGCCAATTAATCTACAATCCTGCATGTCTTTGGGGAGTGGGAGGAAACCGAAGATCTTGTTGAAAACCCACGCAGATCACGGGGAGAACGTACAAACTCCATACAGGCAGCACCCGTAGTCGGGATCGAACCTGGGTCTCTGCCGCGACATTTTGATGTAAGGCAACAACTCTACTGCTGCGCCACCATGACTGCCCGTTGTATCAGTACATGTTTGGTCCGTGACATTTCCACCCTGGGGAAAAGGTTCTGACTGTCTACCCTATCTATTCCTATCAAAATTTTATACACTTCTATCAGATCTCCCATCAGCTTCCGAACTTCCAGAGAAAACAGTCAAAGTCTATCCAACTTCTCCCAATAGCTAAGACTGTCTAATTTTGGCAACATTCGGGTTAACCTCCTCTGCATCCCCTCCAAAGTCTCCTCACCTTCCTGCAATGGGGCGACCAGAACTGCATGCAATACTGCAAATGCGCCCTAGCCTGTAAATTTCCTGACTCTTACACTCAATGTCCTAATTGATGAAGGAAAGAATACCGTGCCATTCTGCCCTTACCCCATAACCTGTAACATCCACCAACACACCAATGCAGTTACCAATTAGTCCACAGATCCTTGTAGCTGGCAATAAAAAACAAACCCTCATCAGACTGATCAGCGTTACTGGACTCAGTGCCAGCAGCAACATTTCATTAATCCTTAATGAGTGAATGAATCAGTTTATTGCCCAAGTATATTCACATACAAGGAATTTGCCTTGGTGCTGCGCCCGCAAGTGACAACATCCTATACAGTGACCGTTAGGAACGCACTTCTCCTGTCTGGACAGAGACATGGAGTCACACAGCATGGAAACAGGACCTTCAACCAACTCGTCCACACTGCCCAAGATGTCCCATCTACACTAGTCCCACTTGCCCGCAGACTTTGGCCCATATCCCTCTAAACCTTTCCTATCCATGTAACTGTTACAGAGCCAGACTCAACCACCTGCTCTGGCAGCTTGTTCCGTACACCTACCACCCTCTGTGTGAAAAGGTTGTACCTCAGGTTCCTATTAAATCTTTCTTCCCTCACCTTAAACCTATGTTCCCTGGTTCTTGATTTCCATACTCTAAGTAAAGTGTGTATCCACCCGATCTATTCCCCTCATGATATTATACACCTTGATAGGATCATCCCTTAGCCTCCTGTGCTCCAAGGATTAGTCCTAGCCTGCCCCAACCTCTCCTTGTAGCTCTGATCCTTATCAAAGGCCTCAGGAACACCTGGTAAAGGGCAGTGGGCAGTTGACAGTGGGTAGTGGACAGTGGACAGTGGACAGTGGACAGTGGACAGTGGACAGTGGGCAGTGGACAGTGGACAGTGGGCAGTGGACAGTGGACAGCGGGCAGTGGGCAATGGATAGTGGACAGTGGGCAGTGGGCAGTGGACAGTGGGCAGTGGGAGTGGGCAGTGGGCAGTGGGCAGTGGGCAGTGGGCAGCGGACAGCAGTGGGCAGTGGGCAGCGGGCAGTGGGCAGTGGACAGTGGGCAGTGGGCAGTGGGCAGTGGGCAGTGGGCAGTGGCCAGTGGACAGTGGACAGTGGGCAGTGGGCAATGGACAGCGGACAGTGGGCAGTGGGCAGTGGGCAGTGGGCAGTGGACAGTGGGCAGTGGGCAGTGGACAGTGGACAGTGGGCAGTGGGCAGTGGGCAGCGGGGCAGTGGGCAGTGGGGAGTGGGCAATGGACAGTGGGCAGTGGGCAGTGGACAGCGGGCAGTGGACAGTGGGCAGTGGGCAGTGGACAGTGGGCAGGTGGCGGCCAGGTGACGGCCTGCTGGTCCCCTCCATGACTCATCCTGACTTGGACAGGTATCTCAGTTAATTCTTCACTGTAGGTCCACGTTCCTGGAACTCCTCAGTTGTTCTGTGCACACATCTTCACTGATCCGCCGGTCAAGGCACGGCCTCTCACACTGACCAATCGATGATAAAAGGTGACCAGCAATATCCAGCTTCCAAACACAGAGCTCCAACATACAGCACACTGTGACACACACCGTGACACACACCATGCCACACACCGTGACACACACCATAACACACGCCGTGACACACGCCGTCACACGCCGTGACACACGCCGTGACACACGCCCGTGGACAGCACACTGACACGGGCACACAGTGGGCAGTGGGCAGTGGCAACACACAGTGGACAGCACACTGTGGGCACACCGTGGACAGCTGACAGCACACTGTGACACACACCGTGGGCAGTGGCACACTGTGGGCACACCGTGACAGTGGACAGTGGGCAGTGGACACACCGTGACACACGCCGTGACAGTGGACCGTGACACACACTGACAGCACACTGTGACACACACCGTGACACACACCGTGACACACACTGTGACACACACCGTGACACACACTGACAGCACACTGTGAAACACACCGTGAAACACACAGGGACACACACCGTGACAGCACACCGTGACACATGCCGTGACACACGCCGTGACAGCACACAGGGACACACACCGTGACACACACCCGTGACACACACTGACAGCACACAGTGACACACACAGTGACACACACTGACAGCACAGTGACACACACCGTGACACACACTGACAGACACTGTGACACACACCGTGACAGCGGACACTGGCACACCGGGTGACACACACCGTGACACACACCATGCCACACACCGTGACACACACCATAACACACGCCGTGACACACGTGACACACACCGTGACACACACCGTGACACACACGTGACACACACGCTGACACACACTGTGACACACACCGTGACACACACCGTGACACACACTGACAGAACACTGTGACACACACCGTGACACACACTGACAGCACACTGTGACACACGCCGTAACACACGCCGTGACACACACTGACAGCACGCTGTGACGCACTGTGACACACACTGTGACACACACCGTGACACACGCCGTGACACACACAGGGACACATACCGTGACACACACCGTGACACACGCTGTGACCCCACTGTAACATCAGTGTGAAACCCCCACATGCCATCTGCTGATCGTGTCTGGGAACAACTGATGCTTGAGAGAGGTTTAGCGATGTTGGTTAGATGATTGGTCATTGGTGAGAGAAATCTAATCGTGTCTCATCAGCTTGAGAGATCAAGGTGTTCCGTGTGAAGGGTGAGTGAACACAACATTGGGTGAGAGAGAGTTGGCAGCCCTGGTGAACAGCATCTGTGAGTGCGGCTCACATACAAGGTGCGGCAAAGGAGACTAATGCAATTAATTGTCAGCCAGTGAAGCAGCAAGTGAAAAGGAGGCAATACTGCTGACCAGAAATGCAGCATGTACAGTCTCACCGCAGCTGATGCAGCGTGGAGTCTCGCTGCAGCACGTGTGGTGAAAAAAGCTTCACTGCAGCAAATGCAACTTCAAGCTTACTGTAGCAAATGCAATGACTATTGTCTCAATGCTGAAACGAAACAACCGCAGTCACTAATGCAACAACTGCAGCTAATGTAACAGCTGGTGTTAATGCAACAACTTCAGCTAATGCTACAACTTCAGCTCATGCAACAACTGGAGTCAATGCAACAACTGGAGTTAATGCAACAACTGGATCTAATGCAACAGCTGCAGCTAATGCAACAACTGCAGCTAATGCAACAACTGCAGCTAATGCAACAACTGGAGTCTCGCTGCAGCACGTGTGGTGAAAACAGCTTCACTGCAGCAAATGCAACAACTGGAGCTAATGCAACAACTGAAGCTAATGCAGCAAACGCAGTCTCTGCAGCAGACAGTGAGATGACCTTTATCCATCTGTCCAAGGGAAGAGGTGAACATGGCGAGTGTAGAGGGGGCCTCATTGCTGGGAGACCCGGCTTTGTTCCCATCCCGTGACTGGATTATTGCCACATGTGCAATCCCATATGCTGCTTTTGTTCCTGCTTATTTTGCACGCAGTTGGTTGGAAAAGGCAGGCAAACTATTTTAAACACAAATCCCAGCCATGGCTCCTGCCAAGTGTGAGCTGGGCTTGGCAGGGAATGAAACACTGCACTTCTACTGATCAGATCCAGTTGTTGGAATGCTCATGAAGTTGTTCCCTTCTCTCTTCCCTTTCCCTTTGACAGGTCAGTGAGTGAGTGAGCCCATGACACAAGGTGGCCTACAGTGAGCAGGGACTGTCCTCTGCACCACTGCTGGCCCAGAGCTTGCCTCCAGAACATTCCTCAGGGCCTGTTTGTGTTTGAGTTGATTCAGTCAATGTGCACGTGTGTTGGGTGGGCCTGGAGAGTGTGCCCCTTGACTTGGCATCTTTTGTTGCTGCACGTGTATGTGCCTGAACAGGGAACAGATGTGAGTTTAGATGAGTCAACACCGTGACCTGCAGACTGCATCAACATGCACTGCTTGGCATCTACCTCATGAGGGGCAATTTGTTGGCAAGGACCTTGTATTGGTCACCCCTGCCTAGCCCTGCACTGAGGCCAACACCACTCAGCTGGTACAGTGAACCATGCAGTCCCCTGGCAAACGGGCTGCTGCTGCTGTTGCTGCTCCTGCACCTTATCGGGGCTGTTGGAGCATGGAGGGGAGAAGAGGGGAGGGTATGAGATGGGAGGGGAGGGAAGGAGCGGGGAGGGCAAGGGAAGGGAGGGGAGAGGAAGGGATGGGAGGGGAGGGGATGAGATGAAACGGCAGGGGAACGTATTGTATCAGTTGGGAATGGGGGGAGATTTTTGCATCAATGAGGAGGGGAGCGGAGGGGATGGGGTCGGGGGAAGGGGAAGGGAGGGGAGAGCATGGGGTCAGAGGTGAGGGGAGGGGAGGCGAGTCCATAGGTGGACAGTGGGGGACTGCATCGATCTTGTGCATCTGGCTGATATTCAGTTTAGTTTATTGTCACTTGTACCGAGCTACAGTGAAAAGCTTTTGTTGCGTGCTAACCAGTCAGCAGAAAGACTATACATGACTACTGGAAGCCAAACCATTGCTGTCCCACCGTTGATGGTCAGCTTTGAAGGGAATGGTTTAGGGCTGCGAGACACCGGCTGATATTGAACTCACGATGACCCCACACCAGGGGACAACCCAGGAGCTGGTGTGGGCTCTGGCACGTTGGTCAAAGCCCTTTGTTCACAGCCGGGCTGTGGGCAATGGGGAAAGGACTGTTCTTGCCCATGAGAGGGTGGTGATCTGGAGCAGTAATGGCCCCTGCAGTGACAGTGCGGGGCTGAGATGCAGGGTGTGCATTGTCCAAACTGTTCCTCCCTCAGGGCCCTGCGTCGAGGTATCCACTCATCCTTCGGTGATTGAAACCATCCCCGTTAACCAATTCAGCACTATATATAGAACAAGAGGCTTACAGGGTGGTATGTGCTGCCTAACTTAGCTCTTGTCTGACGTTCTGGGCTTATGATGTGGTCCACGCAGCAATCAGAAACACATGGAGCTGGGACTACTCAGTCTCTGTTGATTCTCCAGGGGGGAGAGGATCATCTTTGGAACATCAGCCACGAGCAGAGTTACAGTCGATGCATGGGAGCCGTGAGCCAGACATTCAACCACAATCTAGCTGACAGCAGCATCACACGCACATGGACATCACGCAAAAACACACATCACACACACATCATACACACATCATACACACATCATACATAATTCATGCAGATGGAATTATTCTCATCACCATCTAACATGAGGTGAGGAGGATGCTATGAGGCTGCAAGGTGACTTGGATAGGCTGGGTGAGTGGGAAAATGCATGACAGATGCAGTATAATGTGGATAAATGTGAGGTTATCCACTTTGGTGGCAAAAACAGGAATGTAGACTATTATCTGAATGGTGGCCGATTAGGAAAAGGGGAATTACAACAAGACCTAGGTGTCATGGTACACTAGTCATTGAAAGTAGGCATGCAGGTGCAGCAGGCAGTGAAGAAAGCGAATGTATGTTAGCATTCATAGCAAAAGGATTTGAGTATAGGAGCAGGGAGGTTCTACTGCAGTTGTACAGGGTCTTGGTGAGACCACACCTGGAGTATTGCGTACAGTTTTGGTCTCCTAATCTGAGGAAGGACATTCTTGCCATAGAGGGAGTACAGAGAAGGTTCACCAGACTGATTCCTGGGATGTCAGGACTTTCATATGAAGAAAGACTGGATAGACTCGACTTGTACTGTTAGTATTTAGAAGATTGAGAGGGGATCTTATTGAAACGTACCAAATTCTTAAGGGGTTGGACAGGCTAGATGCAGGAAGATTGTTCCCGATGTTGGGGAAGTCCAGAACAAGGGGTCACAGTTTAAGGATAAAGGGGAAATCTTTTAGGACTGAGATGAGAAAAACGTTTTTTACACAGAGAGTGGTGAATATCTGGAATTCTCTGCCACAGAATGTAGTTGAGGCCAGTTCATTGGCTATATTTAAGGGGGAGCTAGATGTGGCCCTTGTGGCTAA
Organism: Leucoraja erinaceus; assembly: GCF_028641065.1. Classification (NCBI taxonomy): domain Eukaryota; kingdom Metazoa; phylum Chordata; class Chondrichthyes; order Rajiformes; family Rajidae; genus Leucoraja; species Leucoraja erinaceus. The sequence goes on along the minus strand of NC_073382.1, from coordinate 82,761,395 downwards.
AGCGATCAGGAGGTATGGAGAGAAGGCAGGTACAGGATACTGAGTTGGATGATCAACCATGATCATATTGAATGGCGGTGCAGGCTCGAAGGGCCGAATGGCCTACTCCTGCACCTATTTTCTATGTTTCTAACATAGAGAGGTCCACAACACACATGGAGGTGATTACAACACCATTCTAGCCAGAAATGGACCCCAGCTCCCAGTCTGTGGAGCTGCAGGTCACAGCTCCTCAGGTACTTGCCCCGATGGGGTTTAAATCTGTGCTTGGCTTCCACCTTGACCAGCATAATAATAATAATAATAATAATAATAATAATAATAATAATAATAATAATAATAATAATAATAATCTTTATTGTCATTGTACAAGACACCAAAATTTTGTTGGAGCAGTCCTCCAGCTGCACAGGAATACGAGTATAAAAATACGTTTAAAAAAGAACTATTAAAAAATTAGACTATAAACATATAGGAGTATGGGCGGGTGTGTGAGAGAGAGGGGGGGAATCAGTGTGGGAGGGGGATAGAGTTCAGTAGTGTCACAGCTCTATGGTAGTAGCCACTTTTTAGTCTTGCCGTGCAGGCGCTCAGTGTCCTGTATCGTCTTCCTGAGGGCAGGGGGGTGAAGAGGCAGTGTCCAGGGTGTGTGCTGTCTCTAATGATGCCCTTGACCCTCCGGATGCAGCGGGCCCGGTAGATGTCCTCCAGTCTGGGGAGCTGGGTGCCAGTGATCCTCTCAGCAGTCTTAATGACGCGTTGGAGAGCTTTCCCGTTCTCTGCGGTGCAGCCAGAGTACCATACTGTGATGCAGTATGTGAGAACTGACTCGATGGCTGACCTGTAGAAGCTCACCAGCAGCTGGTGTGGGAGACGTGCCGTCTTCAAGCACCTCAGGAAGTGAAGCCCTTGAAGTCCTATCTTGGCCGTCGCCGTGATGTTGACGGTCCAGGTCAGTCTGCTCACCCGCACCTCTCCCCCCCTACCCTGCCTCCCCCCCCCCCACCTCCACGCACCCCACACTCAACCTTGCCTCCCCTCCTTGTACCCCGCTCTCCCAACCTAGGCACCACCCTACCACCGTGCCCACCCCTCCCCCTGCACCCCTACCCAACCCCCCAAATCATCCTGCCCACCCCTCCACCCCATCTTATCCCCCCCCCCCCCCCCCCCCCCCATGCTCTACCACCCACCCAGGCCCTACTTGGGTGAAAATTGCTTTCCAATTTCTCCCCCACCTGTAATTCTTTAATCTCCCCACTTCTCTCAATGTCTCCCTCTCAGCAGCCTTCAGTCTCTGAGCCTAGTTCATCAACCTCTCTATCAACGAGAGCGGGACATTGAGTCACACAGCCATTTCACCCAATTGGTTGATGCTGACCAAGTTGACAAACCAATCTAGTCCCATTTGCTTGAGCCTTTCCCATCCAAATATCTTTGGAATGCTCTTAGAGTCAGCACCGCCATCAATCCCACCGGCAGCTCGTTCCATACACCCACCACCCTCTGCATAACAAAGTTGCCCCTCAGGTTCCTATTAAATCTTTCCCCTCTCACCTGATACTTGTGACAAGTCACAGTGTTTGCATATCCGAGGTATACAAATAGTCGCCCATAAAGGGCACTGACATTGTTCCTGCCCCCGGCAGCGGTGTCCTCACACCTCGTGTCCATCCTCATCCACTCCAATCGTCGCCGCTCCAATCCCTCCACTATCGCCACTGGGCCTTGCCCAAACACCTCCGTCATGCCAACCCAGGCCCCAGCCGCAGGCTCCGCAGATCCAGGGGCCATTGGCCATGGGCTCCATTGACTCGCAAGGCTCGACCTCCAACCCGCGAGGCTCCAGGCTCGGCCTCCTTCCGGAAGGCGTTTGCCTCTGCTTATAACTCAAACCTTCTAGTTCCGTATTCAGCCTGTATTGCCCGTTTTGTTTCCTTCTGTTGTCCTATGAAGGTTTCCCAATCCTCTGGCTTCCGGCTACTCTTTGGTGTTATACATCTAAAAGAAAAGATGTGTAACACAGCAAAGAGTAGCCGGAAGCCAGAGGATTGGGAAACTTTCATAGGAAAAACAGAAGGGAACAAAACGGGCAATACGGGCTGAAAAGATGAAGTACGAGGGGAAGCTGGCCAGGAATATAAAGAAGGACAGTAAAAGCTTCTTTAGATATGTTAAGATATGTTAAAGATCTTGAAGGATAGATGGGAAAAGTATTTGATGAATACACATAACTGTTCTATTAATGCTAGACATAATTTAATTCAATTCAAATTATTACATAGACTATATTATTCAAAAACGAGGTTGAATAAATTTTATCCAAACGTCTCTCCCAGATGCGATAAATGTTTGTTTCAAAACGCTAATATAACACATTCATTTGTAGGATGTACAAAGTTGAATAAATTTTGGAGTGATATATTTGATATATTTACAAAGCTTTTCAAGTCAAGAATAGAACCCAAAATGGAATGGATTCTATTTGGAATAATAGGAGAAGATACCAATTTAAATAAAGACCAAAATGTTTTTTTTAATTATGGGTTAATAATTTGAAAGAAATTGATACTTAAATTTTGGTAAAATACAACCATACCAACTGTTAAAATGTGGAGTAGGAATATGATGGACATAGCACGCCTTGAAGAAATGAGACTCCGACTAATAGATAAATATGACCAATTCTTAAGGAGTTGGTCTCCTTTCATTGACTTTTTGGAATCATGTACCGTAAAGATTGCTGATTTCAGTTCATGACATGGATAGATATACATCTCCGAATACAGATTTGAAAAATTCTCTTTTAAGGGGCCTTCTCTTCTATTTCTACTTCCCACTTTTTCTTTTTTTTTTTAATATATATACACACTTCACGTTTTTCTACTCTCTACCATCTATTTTTCCACTTCTTCCTCTTTCTATTGTTTGCTTTTTCTTGTCTTACTTATTTCCTTATCATAACATAAAACTAGAGGTTGTACATAGAATGGATTACGGTATGACATAGTTGGCACCTAAAATTAGGTTCCACTGTACTGTTTTGTACTGTATTAACTTCTAATAAAATAAACAAAAAATAAAAAATAAAAAGATATGTTAAGGGAAAAAGAATGGCAAAGTCAAATGTGGGTCCCTTGAAGGCAGAAACAGGTGAGATTATTATGGAGAACAAGGAAATGGCAGAAGAGTTGAACAGGTAGGAGTGAACGGGTCCTTTTCAGAATGGCAGGCAGTGACAAGTGGAGTGCCGCAAGGCTCGGTGTTGGGGCTGCAACTGTTTACCATATATATTAATGATTTGGAAGAGGGAATTGGGAGCAACACTAGCAAGTTTGCGGATGACACAAAGCTGGGTGGCAGTGTGAACTGTGAAGAGGATGTTAGGAGGTTGCAGGGTGGCCTGGACAGGTTGAGTGAGTAGGCAGATGCGTGGCAGATGCAGTATAATATAGATAAATGTGAAGTTATCCACTTTGGTGACAAAAACAAGGGGGCAGATTATTATCTCAATTGGGTTAGGTTAGGTAAGGGGGAGGTGCAGCGAGACCTGGGTGTCCTTGTACACCGGTCATTGAAAGTTGGCGTGCAGGTACAGCAGGCAGTGAAGAAAGCTAATGGAATGTTGGCCTTCATAACAAGAGGATTTCAGTATAGGAGCAGAGAGGTTCTTCTGCAATTGTATAGGGCTCTGGTAAGACCACGTCTGGAGTATTGTGTACAGTTTTGGTCTCCTAATTTGAGGAAGGACATCCTTGTGATTGAGGCAGTGCAGCGTAGATTCACGAGATTTATCCCTGGGATGGCGGGACTGTCATATGAGGAAAGATTGAAAAGTCTAGGCTTGTATTCACTGGAGTTTAGAAGGATGAGGGGATATCTTATAGAAACATTTAAAATTATAAAAGTACTGGACAGGCTAGATGCAGGAAAAATGTTCCCAATTTTGGGCGAGTCCAGAACCAGGGGCCACAGTCTTAGCATAAAGGGGAGGCCATTTAGGACTGAGGTGAAAAAACATTTTCACCCAGAGAGTTGTGAATTTGTGGAATTCCCTGCCACAGAGTGCAGTGGAGGCAAAATCACTAGATGGATTTAAGAAAGAGTTAGATAGAGTTCTATGGGCTAGTGGAACCAAGGGATATGGGGAGAAGACAGGCAAGGGTTATTGATAGGGGACGATCAGCCATGATCACAATGAATGGCGGTGCTGGCTCGAATGGCCGAATGGCCTCCTCCCGCAACTATTTGCTATGTTTCTATGTTCCCATAACTTCCTCTTTATAGCTGAGGCTTTATAAGGCGCTGGTCAGTCCACATTACAATTGTTGTGTGCTATCCAGTCAGCAGAAAGACAATATATGATTAATTTGGAATATTTGTAATATTGCGAGCAGTTTTGGGCCCCATATCTTTAGTTCAGTATATTATTGACACATGTACCGAGGTACAGTAAAAAGTTTTGGTACGTGCTATCCAGTCAAAAAAAGACTACGTGATTCCAATCAAGCTGTCCAGATACGGGATAACAGGAATAACGTTTAATGCAAGATAAAGTCTGGTCAAAGATAGTTCAACGATGTCCAATGGGGTGGATGGGAGGTCAGGACCGCACTCCAGCTGAAAATGATCCCGGGGGTGAATAGGTTAACATATGATGAGCGTGTGTCGGCACTGGGCCTGTACTCACTGCAGAAGAATGAGGGGGGACTTCATTGAAACTTACTGAATAATGAAAGACCTGGATAGAGTGGATATGGAGAAGATGTTTCCACTAGTGGGAGAGTCGAGGACCGAAGGGCACAGCCTCAGAATAAAAGGACGTATCTTTAGAAAAGAGATTCGGAGGATTTTCTTTAGTCAGAGGGTGCTGAATCTGTGGAGTTCATTGTCACAAGTGGTGGTGGAGGCCAAGTCATGGGTTGGTTGACAGATTCTTGATTAATAATGGTGTCAGGGGTTATGAAGTGAAGGCAGGAGAATGGGGTTGAGATGGAAAGATAGATCTGCCATGGTCAAATGGCAGAGTAGACTCGATCTCGTAACGGGCTAATCCTATTGTTTTTTTAGATTAGTGATACAACATGGAAACGGGCCCTTTAGCTCATCGAGTCTGTACCGACCAGCGATCCCCACACATTAACACTGTCCTACACACACGCTGGGGATAATTTTACATGTATTCCAAGGCAATTAACCGACAAAGCTATACATCATAGAGTCATAGAGTCTATGAATGATACAGTGTGGAAACAGGCCCTTTGGCCCAACTCACCCACACCGGCCAACAATGACCCAGCTACCCTAGTCTCACTTGCCTGCGCTTGGTTCATAACCCTCCAAACCTGTCTCATCCATGTACTTGTCCAACTGTTTCTTAAACAATGGGATAGTCCCAGCCTCAACTACCTCCTCTGGCAGCTTGTTCCATCCACCCTCCACCATCTGTGTGAAAATGTTACCCCTCAGATTCCTATTATATCTTTTCCTCGAACCTATGAACCTATGTCCTCTGGTCCTCGATTCCCCTACTCTGGGTAAAAGACTCTATGCATCTACCCGATCTATTCTTCTCATGATTTTATACACCTCTATAAGATCACCCCTCATCTTCCTGCGCTCCATGGAATAGAGATCCAGCCTACTCAATCTCTCCCTATAGCTCACACCCTCTAGCCCTGGCAACATCTTCGTAAATCTTTTCTGAACCTTTTCAAGCTTGACAATATCTTTCGTATAACATGGTGCCCAGAACTGAACACAATATTCTAAATGGGGTCTCACCAACCTCTTTGGAGTGTGGGAGGAAACCAAAGATCTTGGAGAAAACTCATGCAGTCACGGGGAGAACGTACAAACTCCGCACAGACAGCACGCATAGTCGGGATCAAACCCGAGTCTTTGACGCTGTAAGGTAGCAACTCTACCGCTGGGCCATCGTGCCACCCTAAAGGGCCTGTCCACGAGCATGCGACTCCATGCGGCAAGCGCGACCTAACGTGGTCGCTTGTGCCGTACGGCCTCGCGGGGCCGGTCCCACTTCGATCGGCGGAGCCATATGGAGTTGTGCGGAACTGGTCCCGACATCGTGCGGGGCTCCGAAAAACTGACCGTGTTCAAATATTCCGCGCGTCAACGGCCTGCCGGCCCACAGCCGCCTCGACGCTGTACACACCGCCTCGACGGGCGTGCGGAGCGTCTCGACGCCGTGCGCAGCGTCTCGATGCCATAAGTCACGCGCGAACTTCCCGCGGACTTCGCTCGAACTTCACGTCACTCACTCGACCTCCAAGCGGCCCCCGCTTCCGGTTTGGTTGCGCTCGGCACATGCTGGTGGGAGAGGGAGAGAGAGAAGAGAGAAGAGAGAGAAGAGAGAAGAGAGAAGAGAGAAGAGAGAAGAGAGAAGAGAGAAGAGAGAGAGAGAGAGAGAGAGAGAAGAGAGAAGAGAGAGAGAGAGAGAGAGAGAGAGAGAGAGAGAGAGAGAGAGAGAGAGAGAGAGAGAGAGAGAGAATCTGCGCCAACCAGCGATGCTATCCATTAACACTATCCTACACACACGAGGGACAATTTAACATACACCAAGCCAATTAACCTGCACGTCTTTGGAGTGTGGGAGGAAACCAAAGATCTCGGAGAAAACCCACGTAGGTCACAGGGAGAACGTGCAAACTCCGTACAGAGATAGCACACGTAGTCGGGATCGAACCCAGGTCTCTGGCGCTGCATTCGCTGTAAGGCAACAACTCTACAGCTGTGCCACCGTGCCGTCCCTTGCAGCAGCTTACCAGAATATGTAAACATACTTGAACATAGTTAAACATAGAGTTAATCAGATAAGTGCAAGATGTTGAATTTTATGAAGCAATACCAGAGTAGAACTCTCTTGGTGATTACAGGGCCCTGGGGAGCATTGCAGAACAGAGGGAGCGAGGCGTACAAGTCCATAGTTCCTTGAACATTGTGTCACAGGTCGACAGGGTGGTGAAGAAAGGGCTTCATCAGTTCAGGAGTTTGGATGTATTGTTGCAGATATACAAGCTGAGGGGGAGACTGCAGCAGGAGGATTGTGTTCACCCTGCTACAGGAGAAATGGCCTGCAGCTGGAGAGAGTGCAGAGAAGATTTACGAGAAGATTTACGAGACTTGAAGGCCTGAATGTTAGGGAAACGTTGGGCAGGCGTGGACTTTATTCACTAGAGTGTCGGAGACTGAGGGGTAATCTAATAGAGGTGCATTAAGTCATGAGGGCAATGGATGTGATGATTCCATCCAGGGTGGGGGAACCAAGAACTGGAGGGCAGTGGGTATTTGGAATGGGCTGCCGGAGGAGGTAGTTGAGGCTGGGACTATAACAAGATTTAAAAGATATTTGGACCATTACATGGATAGGAAGGATTTAGAGAGATACAATAGACAGTAGACAAAAGAGTAGGCAATTCCGCCCTTCGAGCCAGCACCGCCATTCAATGTGATCATCCCCAATCAGTACCCCGTTCCTGCCTTCTCTCCATATCCTCTGACTCCGCTATCTTTAAGAGCTCTTTCTAACTCTCTCTTGAAAGTATCCAGAGAACCAGTCTACACCGCCCTCTGAGGCAGAAAATTCAACAGACTCACAACTCTCTGTGTGAAAAAGTGTTTCCTCATCTCTGTTCTGAATGGCTTACCCCTTATTCTTAATCTGTGGCCCCTGCTTCTGGATTCCCCCAACATTGGGAACATGTTTCCTGCCTCTAACGTGTCCAAAACCTTAATAATCTTATATGTTTCAATAAGATTCCCTCTCATCCTTCTAAACTCCAGAGTATACAAGCTCAGCTGCTCCATTCTCTCAGCATATGGCAGTCCCGCCATCCCGGGAATTAACCTTGTAAACCTACACTGCACTCCCTCAATAACAATAATGTCCTTCCTCCAATCAGGGGACCAAAACTACAAACTGCATCACAGTATGGTATGGCAACTGCTCTGTCTCCGACCGGAAGGCATTGCAGAGGGTGGTGAAAATTGCCCAACGCATCACCGGTTCCTCGCTCCCCTCCATTGAGTCTGTCCAAAGCAAGCGCTGTCTGCGGAGGGCGCTCAGCATCGCCAAGGACTGCTCTCACCCCAACCATGGACTGTTTACCCTCCTACCATCCGGGAGGCGCTACAGGTCTCTCCGTTGCCGAACCAGCAGGTCGAGGAACAGCTTCTTTCCGGCGGCTGTCACTCTACTCAACAACGTACCTCGGTGACTGCCAATCACCACCCCCCACCCCCCCCCCCCCCCCCCCCCCCCCCCCCCCCCCCCCGGACACTTATTATTTTTTTTTATTCAAATCGTTTGCTATGTCGCTCTTCAAGGGAGATGCTAAATGCATTTCGTTGTCTCTGTACTGTACACTGACAATGACATTTAAATTGAATCTGAATCTGAAACAATACTCCAGGTGTGGTTTCAAATAGAGACCTCTTTGGTCCTATACTCAACTCCTCATTTCATGAAGGCCAACATGGCATTCGCTTTCTTGACTGCCTGCTGTACCTGCATGCTTACTTTCAATGACTGATGAACAAGGACCCCCAGATCCCGTTGTACTTCCCCTTTTACCAACTTGACACCATATAGATAATAATCTGCCTTCCTGTTTTTGCTACCAAAGTGGATAACCTCACATTTCTCTACATTAAACTGCATTTGCCATGCATCTGCCCACTCCCCCAACCTGTCCAAGTCACCTTGCATTCTCATAGCATCCTCCTCACAGTTCACACTGCCACCCAGCTTTGTGTCATCTGCAAATTTGCTAATGTTACTTTGAATCCGTTCATCCAAATCATTGATGTATATTGTAAATATCTGCGGTCCCAGCACCGAGCCTTGCGGCACCCCACTAGTCACTGCCTGCCATTCTGAAAGGGACCTGATAATCCCTACTCTTTGTTTCCTGTCTGCCAACCAATGTTCTATCCATGTCAGCACTCTACCTCCAATGTGCCGTAATTTTGCCCACTAATCTCCTATGTGGGACCTTATCAAATGCTTTCTGAAAGTCCAGGTACACTACATCCTCTGGCTCTCCCTTGTCCATTTTCCTAGTTATATCCTCAAAAAATTCCAGAAGATTAGTCAAGCATGATTTCCCCTTCATAAATCAATCCGGACTCGGACCGATCCTGATACTGCTCTCCAAATGTGCCGCTATTTCATCTTTTATGATTGACTCCAGGATCTTCCCCACCACCGATGTCAGGCGAACTGGTCTATAATTCCCTGTTTTCTCTCTCCTGCCTTTCTTAAAAAGTGGGGTAGCATTAGGTACCCTCCAATCCACAGGAACTGATCCTGAATCTATAGAACATTGGAAAATTATCACCAATGTGTCCACGATCTCTAGAGCCACTTCTTGAAGTATGCTGGGTGCAGACCATCAGGCCCTGGGGATTTATCAGCCTTCAGTCTACCCAACACCATTTCCTGCCCAATGTGGATTTCCTTCAGTTCCTCTCACCCCAGATCCTCTGGTCACTAGTACATCAGGAAGATTGTTTATGTCCTCCTTATTGAAGACGGATCCAATTACCTGTTCAACTCATCTGCCATTTCCTCGTTCTCCATAATAAATTCACCTAGACCAACTGGTCCCCGTCAAATGGGAGGCCAGGTCCCCCAACGCAATATTCCACCACTCAACCATAGCCCCCACGGGAGACCTGGTCCCCCAACGCAATATTCCACCACTCACCCATTCTCCCAACGCAGCCCGTTCCCCCAACGCAATATTGCACCATGTACCCATAGCCCCCAACTGTGCAGGGGAATGTGAGGTCGGAGCCAATCAATGGACCCCATGTTGGGGGGCAGCATCAGCTGCTCATTTTGCCTTATTCACCCTCACTCATTTTTAAACTTTTAAAAAATATGCAATTGCACTTGCACTTGTTAGGGCTAGCAGGACTCAGTGTACTTGGATAGCAACAATGTTTTGAGCAGGGCTACTATCCCATCGCTTTCACCACAAGGAATACATTGTTCTCAAATTGTGGTTTTGTAGATCTAAAAATGTTAATAACTTGTTAAATATAACATCAACCTGAACTAAACTTGACACAAACCACCACAGGACAATTGAGAGTAAAATGCTGCAAAAATGTTAACGCCATCGTGTACCGTTTCGGCGTAGTTCCGTGATCACATGGGCAGACACACAAGCACGCACACAGAGAAACAAACAAGATGAGAGTTTTAGTAATATACTAGACCAAGTGGGACCTATTGGGTCCCTGTCACACGGGAGGTCTGGTCCCCCAACGCAACCCATTCCCCCAACACCATATTCCACCACTCACCCATACCCCCTCATCCTCCCACTTTTTAAACTTAAAAACAAAATGCAAGCACTTGCTGCCAGGACATTAAAAAAATAAAAACTTCCACTTCCCCTGCCTCCCCCAGCATTCCCTATTCCCTACCCCTCCTGTTCAGCCTCACTCCGCCTCCTCCCCCTCCTGTTCAGCCTCACTCCGCCTCCTCCCCCTCCTGTTCAGCCTCACTCCGCCTCCTCCCCCTCCTGTTCAGCCTCACTCCGCCTCCTCCCCCTCCTGTTCAGTCACTCCTCCTCCTCCCCCTCCTGTTCAGCCTCACTCCGCCTCCTCCCCCTCCTGTTCAGCCTCACTCCGCCTCCTCCCCCTCCTGTTCAGCCTCACTCTGCCAGTACTAAGTGTTCTATGATGGCAACATTGTTGCAAATAAGATCCCATTGTGACATCATAGCTGTAACTGCCAGCAACTGGCACAGCGCAAAGTTATTGGTCTCAAGGTGGGATTTTTGTAAAGCTAAAAATATTAATAACTTGTAAAATATAACATCAATCTGAACGAAAACACACCACAAGACAATTTTGAGTACGGTGGTGCAAAAATGTTAGCGCTATCATGTACCGTTTTGGCGTAATTTCAGGATCTCACACAGTAATTTCAGGATCTCACATGGATCTCCACTTTGGTGGCAAGAACAGGAAAGCAGACTATTATCTGAATGGTGGCCGATTAGGAAAAGGGGAATTACAACGAGACCTGGGTGTCATGGTACACCAGTCATTGAAAGTAGGCATGCAAGTGCAGCAGGCAGTGAAGAAAGCGAATGGTATGTTAGCATTCATAGCAAAAGGATTTGAGTATAGGAGCAGGGAGATTCTACTGCAGTTGTACAGGGCCTTGGTGAGACCACACCTGGAGTATTGTGTACAGTTTTGGTCTCTTAATCTGAGGAAAGACATTCTTGACATAGAGGGAGTACAGAGAAGGTTCACCAGACTAATTCCTGGGATGGCAGGACTTGCATATGAAGAAAGACTGGATAGACTCGGCTTGGACTCGATAGAATTTAGAAGATTGAGGGGGGAATCTTATAGAAACTTACAAAATTCTTAAGGGGTTGGACAGGCTAGATGCAGGAAGATTGTTCCCAAAGTTGGGGAAATCCAGAACAAGGGGTCACAGTTTAAGGATAAGGGGAAAGTCTTTTTGGACCGAGATGAGAAAATAAAAATTCACACAGAGTGGTGAATCTGTGAAATTCTCTGCCACAGAAGGTAGTTGAGGCTAGTTCATTGGCTATATTTAAGAGGGAGTTAGATGTGGCCCTTGTGGCTAAAGGGATGAGGGGGTATGGAGAGAAGGCAGGTACGGGATACTGAGTTGGATGATCAGCCATGATCATATTGAATGACGGTGCAGGCTCGAAGGGCCGAATGGCCTACTCCTGAACCTATTTTCTATGTTTCTATGTTTCTATGGACGCACGCACGCAGACAGGCAGACGTCCAAACAAGAAGACAGTTTTAGTAATATACTGGACCAAGTGGGACCCGTTGGGCCCCATTCCCCCAATGCAATATTCCGCTACTCACCCATTCCCCCAACGCAACCCGTTCCACCAACGCAATATTCCACCACTCACCCATAGCCCCCAACTGCGCAGGCTTGGCTCATTTCCCCTAATCCCCCAACACTCCCTCCCCTCTTCTTCACCCTTCCTCTTCTCTCCCCTCACCTCCACTCCCTCCCTCTACTTTCCCCCACCCTCAGTCACTCATTATCCTCAGTCACTCCCTACCACCCTCCATAACCCATCTCCCCTCCGCCAAAGTAGTGGCAGTCTCGCCAGCAGTTGTTAAACCTTTCACCCTTTTTGTTATTTTTAGTGTGTCTAAAAGTATATTCTAAATGTTTATTAGTCTCTTTTATGGGGGGGGGGGGGGGGGGGGGGGAAATAGGGGGAAACCGTTTCCCAGTCACTTAACTGGACGGAGATGCATCTTTTCTCTGTGTCGCATCTTCGCCCCCCCCCCTCGCTGCCTACCAACAGGATTGGCGCAGCCTTTCCTACCGGAGTTCGGCCAGAGCTTCAGCAGCGGCGTAGCACTGAATTATCATTGCGGAGCGGGACGATGCCGTGCCGGGGATCGCCAGTGTTGGAGCTCCGGAGTGTTGGGCCTGCTGACGTTAACATCGTGGAGCTGTGGTTTGCGGAGCTTCTAGCCGCGGGCGGCACTGAGATTAGCATCGCGGAGGCCTGACATCCTTTGCCGGTGGTCGCCAGTGTTGACGCTCCGTCCAGTGGGGTCTGCTGTAGGAAGCGGCCGATTCAGAAACACCAAGCTCATGAGTGTGTTCTGTCGTGTATCGTTTTGGCGCCGTTTCAGGATCACAATTACAAATACGTGCGCACGCACGCTCACGCACACGCATAAAAACAAACAAGATGACAGTTTTAGAGACAGACAGACAGACAGACAGACAGACAGACAGACAGACAGACAGACAGACAGACAGACAGACAGACAGACAGACAGGCAGGCAGACAGACAGACAAATGCAGGTAAATGGGAAAAGCGTAGATGAGGCATGTATGGGTTGGGTCGAAGGGCCTAATCGCAGCTGTGTAACTCTCACAGCTGTTTGCTGGTCATTGGCGGATTTCAGGTAATTGGTAGTTTCCAGTTATTGGTTGGTTTTGGTTAAAGGTACTGTAGTTCCGAGGTTATCAGTATTTCTGGTGATCGGTATGTCAGTATAACCAGTGGTTTCTGTTTATGGATAGTTGCCGTTTACCAGGAAGTTCCCGGTTATCTGTGACTTGTGGGGGCTAAGTCAGTGGATATTTTTAAGCCAGAGATAGACAAATTCTTGATTAGAACGGGTGTCAAGGGTTATGGGGAGAAGGCAGGAAAATGGGATTAGGAGGCAGAGATCAGCAATGATTGAATGGGGGAGTAGGCTCAATGGGCCAAATGACCTAATTCTACTATAACGTGAACGTGAACTTGTTTCCTGGTTTTCCCGGGGTGGGGTCGAGTGCTGGCGGCTTTTTGGTTAGGAGCGGTGTGATGGGTCACTTGCCCACAGACCTGGGGCCGTTCACTCTGCTCTGGGGGGTCCAGTGGCTTCTGGAGTCACCTGGTGACCCCCCTAACCCTCCTTGCATTCATCTCCTTCCAGGAATCATTTCTTTACAAATCCCTCATTTAACTCTTTGCATGCCTGATCCAGATATCAGTCCGCAATCAACGTTCCTGTTGCTCAGACAGTGCAGCGTCCACATGCCCCAGACGCCCCGTCCCAGACAGCATGCCCCGTCTGCCCGTCCCAGACAGCATGCCCCAGACTGCCCATCCCAGACTGCCCGTTCGAGACTGCCCGTCCCAGACCACGTGTGCCAGGCACCCCGTCCCAGACAGCATGCCCCAGACCGCCCGTCCAAGACTGCCCGTCCCAGACAGCATGCCTTGTCTGCCCGTCCCAGACAGCATGCCCCAGATCACCCGTCCCAGACTGCCCGCTAGAGACTTCCCGTCCCAGACCACGTGTCCCAGACGTCCCGTCCCAGACTGCATCGTAATGATTACCCAGTCTACCCCTGCACAAACAAGTGCTAGAGGTACTCAGTGGGGCAGGCAACATCTGTGGAGGGAAATAGACAGTTTTGGACTGGGGCTCTTCAGCGGACAGAAAGAGAGAGACTGAGAGATCACATATAGCGAGAGAGAGAGAGACAGTGGGAGAGGGGGAGATAGAGAGAGAGACAGAAACAGAGACAGAGACATACCGAGACAGAGAGACACAGAGACAGACAGAGACCGACGGAGAGAGACTTAGACAGAGAGACAGAGAGACAGACAGAGAGACAGAGAGAGAGAGAGAGAGACAGAGAAAGACAGAGAGAGAGAGAGATAGAGATACAGACCCCTAGAGACACCAAGACCGAGAGACCCAGAGAGTGACTCAGAGAGACCTACACAGAGAGACTGAGACACACACAGAGACCCAGACAGCGACAGAGGGTTACGGAGGCAGGGCGAGATGTAGAGGGTGACAGAGATGGCCACTGAGGTCCCAATGCCATCATTGTCCTGCCTTGTGCCAGCTGTTCTCTCAGGCAGAACTGAACACAAACCCCAATACAACAGCTTATTCCTCTCATCCTTCCTCCGCCCTCAGTTTTACCCAACTTGTATCCTCCTACACGAGCTGCAAAAGGTTCGAGACATTAAACAGAATCTGGTTTTGATTATAACCAGCAGGAAATGAGGTAACTGGACTTCCTCTAGAAAGCCTTGAGACCATTATCAGCTAGGATCCATGGGGCCCTTGGTAGGTTTGTCTTTGTCTGTCTCCTTTACCCCCCCCCTCCCCTCCCCCCCCTCAACCCCCCCTCTCAAAACCCCCTCAACCCCCTCCCCCCCCTCAACCCCCCTCCCCCTCAACCCCCTCCCCCTCAAACCCCCCTCAACCCCCAACCCTCAACCCCCCCTCACCCCCCCTCCCCCCCCTCAACCCCCCCTCAACCCCCCCAACCCCCCCAACCCCCCCCCCTCAAACCCCCCCCCTTAGCCCCTCCCCTCCCCTCAAACCCCCCTCCCCCCCCCCCCCCCCTCCCCCCCCCTCAAACCCCCCTCCCCCCTCACCCCCCCCCCCCCCCCCCCCCCCCCCCTCAACCCCCCCCCCCCCCCCCCCCCTCAACCCCCCCTCCCCCCCCCAAAAAAAAAAAAAAAAAAAAAAAAAAAAAAAAAAACTCCCCCCCCCCCCCCCCTCAACCCCCCCTCAACCCCCCCTCCCCCTCCCCCCTCAACCCCCCCCAAACCCCCTCCCATTCCTCCCCCCCTCCCCCCCCTTGTTACCCCCCCAACCCCCCAAACCCCTCCCCCCTCAACCCCCCTCCCCCCTCATTAGCCCTCAACCCCCCTCCTTACCCCCCCTCTCCCCTCCAACCCTACCCCCCCCCTTCCTCCTAGCCCCATCCCCCCCTCATTAGCCCCCTCTCCCCCTCATTAGCCCCACCCCCTAATTAGCCCCCCCCCCCCTCATTAGCCCATCCCCTCATTAGCCCTCCCCCATTCCCCTCCCCGTGTTAGCCCCTCCCCTCATTTGCCCCCACCCCCTCATTAGCCCCATCCCCCCCTTAGCCCCTCCCCCTGATTACCCCCTCATTAGCCCCCCTCATTAGCCCCCCCTCCCCCCCCCCTCATTAGCCCCTCCCCCTCATTACCCCCCCCTCATTAGCCCCTCCCTCATTAGCCCCCTCCCCCCTCATTAGCCCCTTCCCCCTCATTAGCCCCATCTCAATAGCCCCTTCCCCCCATCCCCCCCCCTCTCCCCTCATGAGCCCCGCCCCCCCCTCATTAGCCCCGTCCCCCCCCTCATTAGCCCCTCCCCCCCTCATTAGCCCCATCTCACTCCCTCCTCTGGCTACCTCTTGATCCAGCTTGGTCTCTGCTGAAATGATCTGGTTATTAGTCCCAGCTGATTAATTTCTATTTTTACAATCTGTCTGGCATGGTTCTGCAGAAAACAAATGTCTGTCTGTTTTCCCCCTTCCTCCTCTCTCCTCTCTCTCTCTCTCTCTCTCTCTCTCTCTCTCTGGATTTCCTCGTCACTTGCACCCTTTGCCCTGATCCCTCTCCCTCCCCACCTGTTACTTTCCTGACCTTTACCCCCTGCCCGCTCCGTTCCTTGCTGTGCCTCTGTGAGTCCCCGTCCTGGATCCAAGCTCCGTCCTCAAGCCCTGGTCTCAGAATCTGCCCGTTGTTTATCTTGGACAGGTGCTGAGAGGTAGCTGAACTTTGACAGGAGTTTTTTTAGTCAATAATTTATGAGATTTTCCCACTAATAAGGGACCTTAATTGTACAGCTGTTTCTAACTAAAGCAAGCCAGCACCGAGCTTTGATCATTCTTCATTCTTCTCGCTCCTTCAGCATGTGATGGGCGGCATGGGGCCCCTGATCCGGGGGTGGGGGGGGGGGGGGAGTGGAGGGGGAGGGTGGGGTGTGGGGAGGATGGGGAGTGTGTGTGTGGGGTGTGGGGGTGGGGGGAGTGGAGGTGGAGGTGGAGGGGTGGGTGGGGGGGGAGAGGAGGTGGAGGGGGGGGGGGGTTGGTGGGGAGTGGAGGTGGGGTGGGTGGGGATTGGAGATGGGGGGGATGTGGGGGTTCAGTCTCAGTAGCCAGTGACAGGGGTTGTAGCGGGAAGTGAAGCAGATCCCAGCAAAGTCTCTCACTCTACCTCAGTACACGTGACAATAAACTAGACTAAACAAAGTGACGGGTGAGAACTACTATCTACCTCATTGATGACCATCGGACTATCCTTAATCAGACTTTGCTGGCTTTACCTTGCACTAAACGTTATTCCCTTATCATGCATCTAAACACTGTAAACGGCACGATTATAATCACGTATTGTCTTTCCGCTGACTGGTTAGCAAGCAACAAAAGCTTTTCATTGTACCTCGGTACACGTGATAATAAACTGAACCATACTGAACCAATCCACTGTGAAGGATGAAACCTTCAGCCGCTGGCAGCACCAGAAACGGCAGCAGGAACCCAGAGATGTGGCAAGTGGGACTAGCAAGTAGGCAACTTGGCTGGCAATGACGAGTTGTGCCGAAGGGCCTGTTTCCATGCTGTGTGACTATGATTTGGACAGTGGTCTGGAAGAATCTTGCAAACACCGAATCGACAAGGAGATAAAAACAGATGAGGAGAGGACAGATAGGACCCAACTCGCCACGTTGTGAGATGGGAGAGGGACAATAGACAATAGATAATAGACAATAGGTGCGGGAGTAGGCCATTCGGCCCTTTGAGCCAGCACCACCATTCAATGTGATCATGGTTGATCATGACAGACAGCTCGTGTGAGGAGCGTGGACAGGATAGACATAGTCAGAATGTTCTCCGTGGGGCAGGGTCCAGAACTAAAGGGCAGAGGCTTATGATGAGAGGGGAAAATATGAAAATATGAATGGAAACATAAATGAGGAATGAGTTTTGTCCCAGAGGTGTAAATGTTGGCAACTGGACTTCTGACCGGCTTGCTTCTCCAAGTTGGACCATCTCTCTGACTTCTCTCTGGGAGTCGGGACAAACTGTGCCTGACCCATCACTCACCCCCACCCCGACCCCCCAAAGAGGCAGCCTGACCTGCTGAGTATTTTCAGCATTTTCTGTTGACTGCTGAACAATATTATTTTCCAAGCACCCTGCTGCCACCTCGTTACTAGTCAATTATATTCTTTTCCTCCAACTCACACCAGCCAATTGGTCTACATTTCCCGGCTTCCACTCTCTCATTATCCATGGGTGAAGTACTGGGACTGTTGCAGCTGTCAGAGACAGTGTCTGTTTCTCTATCCCATGTTGCTGTGGGGTGATGTCTGTCATATCTCCCTGGCAAACTCCCACTGTTCCTATCAAACCCCCTCTCACCCACATCCACCTATCACTTGCCAGGAAAAGACACAGAGTGCTGGAGTAACTCAGCGGGTCAGGCAGCATCTGTGGGGAACATGGATCGGTGACGTTTCAGGCCGAGACCCTTCTGCCTGACCCATTGACTCACTCCAGCACTTTGTGTCTTTTTTTTTGTATGGGACGACAGATGGCGTAACGACAGATGGCGCAATGGGCTAAGTGTTCGGCTGGCGACCGGAAGGTAACCGGTTCGAATCCCGCTTGGAGTGCATACTGTCGTTGTGTCCTTGGGGCAAGACACTTCACCCACCTTTGCCTGTATGTAAATGTAATGTAATTATGTGAAGCACTTTGGGGTCAATGCAAGTTGACTGAAAATGTGCTATATAAATAAGATTATTATTATTATTATTATTATTATTATTATTATTATTATTGTAAATCAGCATCTTCAGTTCCTTATGCCTAGCACTTGCCAGGCTTTGTCCTGCCCCCACCTCACTTCCAACTTTCTCACCTGCCCACAACAATAAGTCTGAAGAAGTGTCCCGACCCAAAACACCATCTATATCCGTTAATGTTGCCTGGTAGATAATGCCATAGCTGAGTACAAAAAAAGTTGCAAATGAGGAAATGAACAGACTACAAAGAGTTGTTGAAGAAAGAACTGCAGATGCTGGAAAAATCAAATGTAGACAAAAATGCTGGAGAAACTCAGCGGGTGAGGCAGCATCTATGCAGCGAAGGAATAGGTGACGTTTCGGGTCGAGACCCTTCACCAGACTGAAACGTCACCCGACTCAACCCAAAACGTTACCTATTCCTTCGCTCC
This sequence comes from Leucoraja erinaceus, assembly GCF_028641065.1. NCBI lineage: Eukaryota > Metazoa > Chordata > Chondrichthyes > Rajiformes > Rajidae > Leucoraja > Leucoraja erinaceus. The sequence goes on along the minus strand of NC_073382.1, from coordinate 82,742,825 downwards.
ATAGATGCCTGAATGCAAAGAGTGGTCTGTGTTTCATACTTGCTGGCACCGGTCGGGGCATTAAGGAAGTCATGTTGCAGCTTTAGGATCGTCATGGATCACGTGCGGGCAGAGAAGATGAGTTCATCTTGGCATCATGTTTGGCCCAGATATTGTGGCTGTAGGGCCAGTTCCTGTGCTGTCCTGTTCTATGGTCATTAGATATCATCCCCCGATATTTGACCGACTGCAATGTTCAATGTTCTAGGAGCAGAATTGTCTAGTATACTCTGCCATTCAATCAGGGCTGGTCTATCCTTCCCTCTCAACCCCATTCTCCTGCCTTCTCCCCATAATCCCTGACACCCGTACTAATCAAGAATCTGTCAATCTCCGCCTCAAAAATATCCATTGACAGCCTCCACAGCCAGAAAGGCACCGGATAGAGCATTGAATTCTCCAAATAAAGATTGCTTTAAATTTAGATTGACTCTGTGTCTCTGTGTCTCTGTGACTCTGTGACTCTGTGACTCTGTGACTCTGTGTCTCTGTGTCTCTGTGACTGTGACTCTGTGACTCTGTGACTCTGTGTCTCTGTGACTCTGTGTCTGTGTGGCTGTGTGTCTGTGTCTCTGTGACTCTGTGTCTCTGTGACTCTGTGTCTCTGTGTCTCTGTGTGTCTGTGTGTCTGTGTCTCTGTGACTCTGTGTCTCTGTGACTCTGTGTGTCTCTGACTCTGTGACTCTGTGACTCTGTGTCTCTGTGTCTCTGTGTCTCTGTGACTGTGACTCTGTGTCTGTGACTGTGACTCTGTGACTCTGTGACTCTGTGTCTCTGTGACTCTGTGTCTCTGTGTCTGTGTGTCTGTGTGTCTGTGTGTCTGTGTGTCTGTGTCTCTGTGTCTCTGTGTGTCTCTGTGACTCTGTGTCTCTGTGTCTCTGTGACTCTGTCTCTGTGTCTCTGTGACTCCTTGTGTCTCTGTGTCTCTGTGTCTCTGTGTCTCTGTGACTCTGTGTGTGTGTCTGTGTGTCTGTGTGACTGTGTCTCTGTGTCTCTGTGACTCTGTGTCTCTGTGACTCTGTCTCTGTGTCTCTGTGTCTCTGTGTCTCTGTGACTGTGTGTCTCTGTGTCTCTGTGTGTCTCTGTGTCTCTGTGTGTCTCTGTGACTGTGTCTCTGTGTCTCTGTGTCTCTGTGTGTCTGTGTGTCTGTGTCTCTGTGTCTCTGTGTGTCTCTCTGTGTCTCTGTGTCTCTGTGTCTCTGTGTCTCTGTGTCTCTGTGTCTCTGTGTCTCTGTGTCTCTCTGACTGTCTCTGTGTGTCTCTGTGACTGTGTCTCTGTGACTCTGTGACTGTGTCTCTGTGACTGTGTCTCTGTGTCTCTGTGTCTCTGTGTCTCTGTGTCTGTGTCTCTGTGTCTCTGTGTCTCTGTTACTCTGTGTCTCTGTGACTCTGTGTGTGTCTCTGTGACTCTGTGTCTCTGTGTCTCTGTGTCTCTGTTACTCTGTGTATCTGTGACTGTGTCTCTGTGTCTCTGTGTCTCTGTGACTCCGTGACTCCGTGAGTCTGTGATCTGTGACTCCGTGACACTGTGTCTCTGTGTCTCTGTGTCTCTGTTACTCTGTGTATCTGTGACTGTGTCTCTGTGTCTCTGTGTCTCTGTGACTCCGTGACTCCGTGAGTCTGTGATCTGTGACTCCGTGACACTGTGTCTCTGTGACTCTGTGTCTCTGTGACTGTGTCTCTGTGTCTCTGTGTCTCTGTGACTCCGTGACTCCGTGAGTCTGTGATCTGTGACTCCGTGACACTGTGTCTCTGTATCTCTGTGTCTCTGTGTCACTGTGCCTCTGTGACTCTGTTACTCTGTGTATCTGTGACTGTGTCTCTGTATCTCTGTGTCTCTGTGTCTCTGTGACTCCGTGACACTGTGTCTCTGTCTCCATGACTGTAAGCAGGAGATGGGATTGGATAGTTGGAGCAATGATGAAGTGGGAGCCAGTGTGGATTCAGGGTTAGATGATGTCAGGGTTCAGAGTTGAGCACGGGAGATGGGACTGATTGTTTCATGAACACAGCCTCAGTTTCAGTGAGCGTGTGTGTTTCTGCATGTTTACATTAGAGAATGTCTTGAAAACGACTTTAAAGCAAGAAGCTGTAAATCAGCACCGGTGCTGGCTGTGTCAGTATGTTGTCCACATCGCGTATTGTTACAGGATGATACGACTGATGGAAGGCCCATCCCCCGAACGGCAGCTCTGATCAACGTGAGGCCCGTGTGGTCTCGGAGGGGCTGGGGGGGGGGGGGGGGAGGGGGGGGCGGTGGGGGGTACAGGGGGGGGGGGGGGGGGGGGGGACTGCGTGCAGTATTGGTAACTGCAAACACATCAACCATTCCATAGAAACACTAATTGCTCTGTCTGATTATAGGACTGTATAAAATTTCCTCTCTGGCAAGAAATACTCTCTCCTAACTGGAAACAGATGGCTCTCCGTTTGAAAGTGACTCCAACACTCAGATATGCAGCCCGCTAAAACCCGCTTGAAATTCCCATCTGGTCCTGATTGTTCACAGTGGGAAAGGGCCAGATCTCGTGTTGGAATGCTGCAGCCACAGTCGCGGGCGGGGAAAGTGCCAGTCCCACGTCTCAGAATGGCACCACTCCGGCATCTTGTCTGACAGCTTACACCAGGAAGAATGAAAATAAACCAGGGGAAGCTGGGATTGGGGGTGAGTGGCTCCAGGAGGGAGCTGGATAAAGCGCATGTGGGGGGGGGGGGGGGGGGGGGGGGGGGGAGTAGAGGGCACAATGAATGAGAGCACTCAGGTTGGTGGAGAGCAGACAAAGGGATCTGATCACCAGCTCAACTGGACCAAGGTGCCGTTAATAGATGAGGTCACATTCTACGCCCTGGGATGGCTGCCCATGTCAAGGGGAGACCGGTTTATGGTACGAGCAAGGAGATGGAAGGGAATCAGAGCATAACAACAGGCCCTTCGGCCCACAGTGTCCATCCAAACCTGATGCCAAAACCATCACTGATCAACCTGCGGGTGATACGTATATCCCTCCACTCCCCGCATATCCATAAGCCTATCCTAAAGCCTCTTAAACGCCACTATCGTATCTGCCTTCACCACCACCCCTGACAGCGCGTTCCAGGCACCCACCACCCTCCGTGTAAAACACTTGCCCCGCACATCTCCTTTAGGCTTTGCTCCTCTCACCTTAAAGCCATGCCCGCTTGTATTTGATTTTTCTATCCTGGGAGAAAGTTTCTGACTATTTACCCTGTCTACTCCACCTGTAATTTAGTATCAGCTCTCCCTGATGCTCCAGAGAATGGTGACAGCTGGATCCCGCAGTCAGGTGCGATTGTGGAGGCATTTAGAGACACCAAAATAATCCAGACATGATCCCAATGCAGGTGACTAGGATTGGGGGGGATGGGCCAAATGGCCTGTTTCTGTGCTGCACCAGTTGCGACACTAACAGCAGGATGAAACGTTACAATTCTGGATGAAAGGGATGGACACTCCAGTGGTCACACAGAGAGTGGTGAATCTCTGGAATTCTCTGCCACAGAAGGTAGTTGAGGCCTGTTCATTGGCTATATTTAAGAGGGAGTTAGATGTGGCCCTTGTGGCTAAAGGGATCAGGGGGTATGGAGACAAGGCAGGTACAGGATACTGAGTTGGATGATCAGCCATGATCATATTGAATGGCGGTGCAAGCTCGAAGGGCCGAATGGCCTACTCCTGCACCTATTTTCTATGTTTCTATGTCACTCTGAGTTTCCAGTGGGGTGATCTGATCAGAGCTCATTGAAGCCAAGCTGCCCACTGACCAGTGACCACTGACAACAAACATTCTCTCCCTCAGCAAATATCTCCCCAAACCTTGTCAACAGTAATGCAGTGACTAAAGATTGGCTCTGGCTCCATTTCTAACCTCACTGGCTCTTGGTTACGCATTGAAAGAGCAGTGTTTACCAGCTCCTTCCCATGGAACCAACTCAATATTCAAACTCTGGTTTGTCCTCACAGTGACCATGAGATCAAATATAACCTCATATAACACCTTGACTGATTTACTCATTGGGTCAGGGTCAGGAAGAAGGTCAGACCCCACACCTCTGGGGTCACTGGTGACCGCTGCCCTAGGAATGTCCTTGAATCTCTGTGCTTCACGTATAACGGCTGTAACATTGGACATTGCAATTTCGCAGCCGAAATATTCAGAAAAGATGGAAGAAAATAATAAGAGAGAAGGCTATAGAAACAATGAACTGCAGATGGTGGTTAATACACAAAAGGACAAAGTGCTGGAGTAACTCAGCAGGTCAGGCAGCAGCAGCTGTGGAGAACATGGATAGGTGATGTTTCACAGAGTGCTGGAGTAACTCAGCGGGTCAGGCAGCATCTGTGGAGAACATGGATAGGTGACGTTTCACAGAGTGCTGGAGTAACTCAGCGGGTCAGGCAGCATCTGTGGGGAACATGAATAGGTGAAGTTTCACAGAGTGCTGGAGTAACTCAGCGGGTCAGGCAGCATCTGTGGAGAACATGGACACTAAACAATGAGATAAAATCTACAAGGACCGAGACGTGGAAGATTTTCTGACGTGTTCTGGAGATCTTAGTTGCTTGTTTGTGAATAACTCCAATGAGGACAAGTCAAGTCAAGTCAAGAGAGTTTTATTGATATGTGTCCCAGATAGGACAATGAAATTCTTGCTTGCTGCAGCCCAACAGAGTATTGTGAGCATAAACACAGAACAGTTCAGTTCAATATAGAAATAAATAAGCAGATAAAGTGCAATAGGCTGTTACAGTTCAGATTCTGTTTGTTGGCGAATTTAATAGCCTGATGGCTGCGGGGAAGAAGCTGTTCATGAACCTGGATGTTCCAGATTTCAAGCTCCTGTACCTTATGCCCGATGGTAGCGGAGAGATGAGTGCATGACCAGTATGGTGTGGGTCCTTGATGATGTTGGCTGCCTTTTTGAGGCAGCGACTGCAGTAGATCCCTTCGACGGTGGGGAGGTCAGAGCCGATGATGGACTGGGCAGTGGTCACAACTTTCTGCATCCTTTTCCGCTCCTGGACTCTCAGGTTGCCGAACCAAGCCACAATGCAACCGGTCAGCATGCTCTCTGCTGTGCAACTCTAGAAGTTCAAGAGAGTCCTCCTTGACATACCGACTCTCCGTAATCTTCTCAGGAAATGGAGGCGCTGATGTACTTTCTTTATAATTGCATCAGTGTGCTGGGACCAGGAAAGATCTTCGGAAATGTGCATGCCCAGGAATTTGAAGTTCTTGACCCTTTCCACCATCTTCCCGTTGATGTAAACAGGATTGTGGGTCCCTATGCTACCCCTTCCAAAGCCCACAATCAGCTACTTGGTTTTGCTGGTGTTGAAAGACAGGTTATTGTGTTGTCACCATTTGGTCAATCGGGCGATCTCTCTTCTATACTCTGACTCGTCCCCGTCAGTGATTCGTCCCACAACAGTGGTGTCGTCGGCGAACTTGATGATGGAGTTCGCACTATGTCCGGCTACACAGTCATGAGTATAGAGTGAGTACAGCAGGGGGCTGAGCACGCAGCCTTGAGGTGCTCCCGTGCTGATTGTTATTGAGGATGACCAGGCTGGATGTAACAGCGAACGGTGAACAATCTTCACTGGACATTTGAGTTGTTTTGAGTTTAGTTTCTTGTCACAAGTACTGAGTTAATGCTATCAAGGGGAAGGGGAGGGGTTCTCACATCAGTGGGCCTCAACACAACCTTCCAACTCTTTACTCTTTCCCTTCGCTTGCTAACCCTGCCGGTTACACACAGAGTGCTGGAGTAATCCAGCGGGTCAGGCAGCATCTGTAGAAAACCAACCTCCACACAAACCACAAACCAACCTTCCTTCTACTGACTTCATTTTTACCATTTATGTCTCGGCAAGGCCAGCAGCATAATCAAGGACGTAGCACCCTGGTCACTCCCTCTTCTCCCCTCTCCCATCAGGCAAGAGGTGCAAAAGTGTGAGAATAAACACCTCAAGAATCTGGGACAGTTTCTTCACGGCTGTTATCAGGCAACTGAATCATCCTACCACAACCAGAGAGCAGTGCTGAACTACTATCTACCTCTTTGGAAGTACTTCGGACTATCCTTGATCTGACTTTGCTGGCTTTACCTTGCACTAAACGTTATTCCCTTATCACATGCTTTTAACACCATCCGGCCTGCTCTGCTGGGCAAACTGATGAAGATGCAGGTGGATGTCCCATTGGTGTCCCGGATCACCAACTACCTGACTGGACGGCCACAATACGTCAGGCTCCAGAACTGTGTCTCGGACATGGTGGTGAGCAACACAGGGGTCGGTCCTCTCTCCCTTCCTGTTCACCATCTACACCTCGGACTCCAGATATTACTCCGTCTCCTGCCACCTGCAGACGTTTACAGATGACTCTGCCATTGTGGGCTGCATCAGTGGGGGGAGGGACGCTGAATACAGAGGTGTCGTCAACCACTTTGTTGACTGGTGTGGGCTGAATCACCTGCAGCACAACAACGACAAGACTAAGGAGTTGGTGGTGGACTTTAGGAGGCAAGGAACACCGAACCTGTCCCCTGTCTCCATCAATGGTGCGGATGTGCAGTTTAGCTGGAAGTGCGAATACATGGGAGTTTACCTGGACAGTAAACTGGACTGGTCCAGGAGCGCTGAGGCCCTGTACAAGAAGGGACAGAGCTGCTGTACATTCTGAGAAGGCTCCGCTCCTTCAACATCTGCAGATGTTCTACCAATCGGTGGTGGCCAGTGCCATCTTCTTCACTGCCGTGTGCCGGGGCATCAGGGCGAAGGCTGCGGACGCCAACACGGTCAACAAACTCATCGGGAAGGCCGGCTCCGTCCTGGGGGCTGGAGTTGGAGTTGGATTCACGGGAGGTTGGTCTTGGAGGGGAGGATGCTCCTCAAACTGCGGAACATCCTGGACAATACAGCTCACCCCCTCCGTGACACACTGGTCAACCTGAGGAGCACCTTCAGCAACAGACTGGTTCCACCAAGATGCAGCACAGAATGCCACAGGAGACACTTGGTAGACAAAAGTGCTGGAGAAACTCAGCAGGTGCAGCAGCATCTATGGAGCGAAGGAAATAGGCAACGTTTTGGGCCGAAACCCTTCTTCAGACTGATGTAGGGTGGGGGTCGGGGAGAAGACAGGAGAAAGGAAGGGGAGGAACCCGAGGGCTGAGGGAGAGCTGAGAAGGGGAGGAGACAGCAAGGGCTAACGGAAATTGGAGAAGTCAATGTTCATGCCGCTAGGGTGCAGACTGCCCAAGCGGAATATGAGGTGCTGCTCTTCCAATTTGCGGTAGTGCACTCTCTGGCCATGGAGGAGGCCCAGGACAGAAAGGTCGGATTCGGAATGGGAGGGGGAGTTGAAGTGCTGAGCCACCGGGAGATCGGGTTGGTTAATGCGGACCGAGCGGAGGTGTTCGGCGAAACGATCGCCAAGCCTACGCTTGGTCTCACCGATGTAGATCAGCTGACATCCAGAGCAGCGGATGCGATAGATGAGGTTGGAGGAGATGCAGGTGAACCTCTGTTGCACCTGGAACGATTGCTTGGGTCCTTGAATGGAGTCGAGGGGGGAGGTAAAGCGACAAGTGTAGCATCTCTTGCGGTTGCAATGGAAAGTACCCGGGGAGGGAGTGGTGCGGGAGGGAAGGGAAGAATTGACCAGGGAGTTACGGAGAGTTACGAATTGACCAGGAGATCCTTCTTCCCTGTGGCTATCAAACTGTACAACTCCTCCCCCTTCTGTCATGGGGTAGATTGAGACTGACCTCCCCCCCCCCCATCTACCTCCTCAATCTTTGCACATCCGCAAAGCCTTGCCACTCATCACTATTTTCATGTTTCATGTATTTTGTGTTTTTTCCCTAATTAATTTCCCTCCTGGGATAAATAAAGTTATATCATATCGTAAACGGCTCGATTGTAATCATGTATTGTCTTTCCGCTGACTGGTTAGCACGCAACAAAAGCTTTTCACTGTACCTCGGTACACGTAACAATAAACTAAACTAAACTAAACTAAACTAACTAAACTAGAGGGAATAGGTGTACAGTAGGTGACGTTTTGGCTCTGGACACTTCTGCAGGAATCCCAGCCTGAAGAAGATCCTGAGCAAAGACGTTGCCTGTAGATGGTGCCTAACCTGCTGAGTTACTCCAGCACTTTGTGTTTTGCTGAAGATTCCAGCATCTGCAGTTCCTAGTGTCTCCATCTCTGGGGGTGAACAGGTTGAGAGTGGAAGTCGGAGACTGCAGAAGGATGAGAATACATTTGGAGCAACTTCAATCTGTCTCTTCATCCAAAGCAGTAATCAAGATTATAACTGGTTGAGGCCCCAGCGCTGATCCTTGTGGCACACCGCTGAGCACAGATTGCTGATCTGAAAATGACTCATTTATCCCGACTCTCGGTGCATGCCACTCCCCGGTGAAGCATCAAGTGAGGAGAGGGCAGGAACACAGAAGATATCCTCCACAACACGTGAAGGACAGAGCTGTTTAAATACGTACATGTCTTCAAGGAACAGAAACATTTCGAAATCGTAGAGATTATGGATGGGGTGATAAAATTATGGAGTTGTACAGCATGGAAACAGGCCATTCGGCCCACTCGTCCATACTGACCACCATGCCCCATCTCAGCTAGTATCATCATGATGTTATAGACCCTGCCTCAACTACCTCCTCTGTTCGGTCCATACACCCAGTGAAAAATTTGCCCCTCAGGTTTGTATGAAATCTTGCTCCTCTCACCTTGTACATATGTCGGCTTGTATTTGATTCCCCTACCCTGGGTAAATGGCTGTGCATTCAGCCTCTATTCCCCTCAAGACCTTACACACCTTTATAAAATTACACTCATCCTTCTTGGCTGCGGGGAATAAGGTGTCAGCACGCACAACCTCTCATCCCCAAAAGCTCATCTCCACAAGTCCTGACAACATCCTTGTCAATCTCTCTGTCAATCTCTGCATCTTCCCAGATGAACGATAAGAAGGTAGTTGCAGAAAGATAACTAATGTTTCTATGTTTCCATGATCAGGTCCTGGATAGAAAGTAACAATCGCCCCTCGATCACGGGGCGTGGATAGGAGCGGGAGAGAGGGATTTGGGCCGGAGATCCTGGGACCTGGCGGGGATATGGGACAACGGCAAATATAATAAGCATGTGCAGTGACGTGTGCTGTAACGTGTGCTGTGACACGTGCTCTGGCGTGTGCTGTGGCATGTGCTGTAGCGTGTGCCATAATGATAGATAGAGGAGACGCTGTCTATCCCTCTCCTAATTTGATAAACCTCTCTCAGGTCGCCACTCAGCAGCCTGTTCTCTAAACAAAATAATGATAGTCAACGCTATTCTTGAAAAGTGGGATATTGCCTATCCTCCAATCCACAGTAACATGTGCAGTGGCGTGTGCTGTGACATGTGCTGTGGCATGTGCTGTGACATGTGCTGTGGCGTGTGCTGTGACATGTGCTGTGGCGTGTGCTGTGATGTGTGCTGTAACATGCCCTGTAACGTGTGCTGTGGCGTGTGCTGTTGTGTGTGCTGTGGCCAGGCACTGCCTACCCTGACTAAAATTATAAAATGGTAATTATTAAATATAAATAGCAAAGGCATGGGAGAATTATGCCTATCTAAGAGATCAATCTCTTAGGTAGGCATAATTCTCCATGCCTTTCATCCGCAGCGCTTGTAACACGCGAAGGTCTGTGCAGCCCACGTGCCGTCGGCGCTGCTGTGGCGTGTGCTGTAACGTGTGCTGGAATGTGTGCAGTAACGTGTGCTGTAACGTGTGCTGTGGCATGTGCCATAATGATAGATAGAGTAGACGCTATCTATCCTAATTTGATAAACCTCCCTCAGGTCGACCCTCAGCATCCTGTGCTCTAAACAAAACGATCAAAATGTTTCCAATCTCTCCTTCTGGTTCAAACCCTCTAATCCAGGTGAATCTCGTCTGCACCCTCTCCAAAGCCTCGTTGGTCACCACAATAAAGGAATGACCAGATCTGGACACAATTCTCCAAATGCAGCCTGGCCACAGTTCTATAAAGCTGTAACATGACTTCCTGACTCTTGTACTCAATGCCCTGACCTGTGAAGCCACGCAAATATTACTACACACACCACAGCACACGCCACAGCACTCACCGCAGTACATGCCACAGCACACACCACAGCACACGTTACAGCACATGTCACAGCACACATTACAGCACATGACATAGTACATGCCACAGCACACGCCACAGCACACGCCACAGCACACGCCACAGCACACGCCACAGCACACACCGCAGTACACACTGCAGCACATGACAGCACACACCACAGCACACGCCACAGCACACGCCACAGCACACGCCACAGCACACACCACAGCACACACCACAGCACACGCCACAGCACACGCCACAGCACACACCACAGCACACGCCACAGCACACACCGCAGTACACACTGCAGCACACACCACAGCACACACCACAGCACACACCACAGCACACACCGCTGTACATGCCACAGCACACACTGCAGTACATGCCACAGCACACACCGCTGTACATGCCACAGCACACACTGCACTACACGCCACAGCACACTCCACAGCACACGCCACAGCACACACCACAGCACACGCCACAGCAAACACCACGGTACACACTGCAGCACATGACAGCACACACCACAGTACACACCACAGCACACACTGCAGTACATGCCACAGCACACACCACAGCACACGCCACAGCACACACCACAGCACACGCCACAGCACACGCCACAGCACACACGCCTGTACATGCCACAGCACACACTGCAGTACATGCCACAGCACACACTGCAGTACATGCCACAGCACACACCACAGCACATGCCACAGCACACGCCACAGCACACACCGCTGTACATGCCACAGCACACACTGCAGTACATGCCACAGCACACACTGCAGTACATGCCACAGCACACACCACAGCACATGCCACAGCACACACCACAGCACATGCCACAGCACACGTTACAGCACAAGTCACAGCACACGCCACAGCACACTTTTCAGCACATGACATAGTACATGCCACAGCACATGTTACAGCACATGCCACAGCACATGCCACAGCACATGCCACAGCACACTTTACAGCACACGCCACAACCAGGACATGACCCCATTATTCCACCATTTAGTCACAGTCTCGGTTTCAGAACCTATCACATGGAACGTAGAACACACAACAGTACAGCAGAGGACCAGGCCCTTCGGCCCACAATGTCTGTGACAAAGATGATGCCAAGTGAAACTACTCTCTGCATGGGATCTTCATCCTAACATTCCTTGCCCAGAACCCATTTGCAATCCCAAATCCCCCAGAATCGCCCGACCAATTCCTTCATATTCCGCTCAAAAGCCACAGTCCCCTTTCATAACGGCTATTATTCTCCAAGATTCCTGCCACTGTCTCTCTCTGTCCAAATCACTTGCTCAGCATTCTCTCGCTTGCCTTTCTTTCCCCTCTTTCTCTCTCCAAACTGAAGCCAGGAATCACAGTGTGATGATGAGTCAGTGCAAGTGATTGTTGGAAACGTTGTTCAAAGATCAGATGTCGGTCGGTGGAGCTGACGGCAGGCAAGACTGCTGACTCGTCCCTGGATCATTTGTGGTGGCCTGACTTTGCCAACTGCCTTGTGCTGGGGAGGTGGCCAGACTCAAATCCCTGACCATGGCTGGTCGGTGGCTGTTGGTATTCAACAGACATGAGGGTAGAAACAAAGTGGTTCGAGAGTCACGTGGTCGCACAGAATCAGGCCCTTCTGCCCACCACGTCCATGCCAACCTTTTTGCCTGTCCACACCAATCACATTTCTGTCTAAGCTAGAACATAGGGTTAGGGTTAGAGTTAGGGTTAGGGGAGTACAGCACAGGAACAGGCCCTTTGGCCAACACACCCTGTTCACCACCCTCTGTGCAAAAAGACTTGGCCCGCACATAGAAACATAGAAAATAGGTGCAGGAGTAGGCCATTCGGCCCTTCAAGCCTGCACCGCCATTCAATATGATCATGGCTAATCATCCAACTCAGTATCCTGTACCTGCCTTCTCTCCATACCCCCTGATCCCTTTAGCCACAAGGGCCACATCTGACTCCCTCTTAAATATAGCCAATGAACTGGCCTCAACGACCTTCTGTGGCAGAGAGTTCCAGAGATTCACCAGTCTCTGTGTGAAAAATGTTTTTCTCATCTCGGTCCTAAAGGATTTCCCCTTTATCCTTAAACTGTGACCCCTTGTCCTGGACTTCCCCAACATCGGGAACAATCTTCCTGCATCTAGCCTGTCCAACCCCTTAAGAATTTTGTAAGTTTCAATAAGATCCCCCCTCAATCTTCTAAATTCTAGCGAGTGCAAGCCAAGTTTATCCAGTCTTTCTTCATATGAAAGTCTTGACATCCCAGGCATCAGTCTCTCATGTCCTCTCATCTTTGACACTTCCACCTTGTCTAACACTGTTAAAATCAGCCCTCCCCCCAACTTTAGACTTTCATTCTAAGACCACCCGCTACTTTGCCCATGATCTGCAGTGAATGTTGGTGGTTAATCACCCCAGTCCCAGGACATCAACACCGGATAAGGACCAAACGCAGGCAGGTGGGACTAGTGGAGATGGGACATGTTGGTCGGCATGGCCAAGTTGGGCCGAAGGGCCTGTTTCCCCACTATATCACTCTGTAACTCTAGTATGGAGAAGGTGGGCCGAAGGGCCTGTTTCCACGCTGTATCACTCTGTGACTGAGTTCCTCAGAGCATTGATGAGGCCCAACTCCCTCCAGCTGCTTCATCAATGAGGTTCCAACTGTGAATGTTTGCTGCAGATAACTCAGTGTTCAATCCCATTTACAATCACTCAGTAAAATGAAGCAGGGAATGGGCAAGCTTCATCTGTGTCAGTTAAAGCCCTGTCCCACGGTACGAGTTCATTCCAACAGTTCTCCCGAGTTTGCCCTGATTCGAACTCAGAGATTTACGGTAATGGCCACCCGTCGGTACTCGGGGCTCTCGTGGACATTTTTCATCATGTTGAAAAATCTTCACGTGTCTTCCCGTGCTTACCTGCCGTTAGCGAGTCTTCCCGAGTACCTGCCGTTAGCGCTAAGAGACGTCCCCGAGCTCCGACGTACCCGCTACGTTCATTCTCCGTGCTTACCACGCGTTTGATTTTGTTTAAACTCGGGAGAGCTCTTGGAATGAACTCGTACCGTGGGACAGGGATTCTACACTTGCCTTGTGACAGATCCACACACATCCAGGGAACAACTAACATCAAGTCCTGCACCTGAGGGTCACCTATAACCAGAAGCTTAAATGGAAAAGCCACCTAAATATACCCAGGGGCTGGTGGTCACATGACAACGATGAACTCCAACTCCAGGACCATCAGCCATCTGCTCACTGGCATCTCCAGTGGGCAAGCGGAGGGGGAGTGGGAATCATAGACTGAATGTCATCCTTTCATGCCAGACATGTGTGTCCCTCTGACGTGCTCCCTCCAACACCAGCGCATGGTGCGCCCTCCAGCACCAGCGCATGGTGTACCCTCCAGCACCAGTGCATGGTGTACCCTGCACCACCAGTGCATGGTGCGCCCTCCACCACCAGTGCATGGTGCGCCCTCCACCACCAGTGCATGGTGTACCCTCCAGCACCAGCGCATGGTGTACCCTCCAGCACCAGCGCATGGTGCACCCTCTGCAATGTAGTTATTGGCCAGGCTACTGCGACAGCACCTCCCAACCCTGCAACCTCTGACAGGACAGGGCAGGGCAGGGCAGCAATGCAGTGGAGCATCACCACGTGTCGGTTTCCCTGCGTCTCGCGCTGCGACGTGTAGATGCAGGGCCAGATGCTTGCGTCTCACACCCTCCTTCCCTGTGGCGGTGGGAAATAAACAAGCCCAGTCTCAGTACACCAAGGAACAAGAATGCTTCTCCTTGCAGCTGCCTGCACCAGGTAAGAATCACACATCGAATGCGTGAGGCAGATATGGTCTTTAACAATCGATGGACGGGCAGCTGAATTATTTTGTGTCCAACGGATCCAGAATTAAAGGCTGTGTTTGTGTATTTTTCTGGGAAATAGCTGGGCTGTAATTTGATTAAACAAACATTACATGCTTCTTAAAGTGAGTTGGCAACGTGTGGACTTCTGCAGAGGCTCTTGTGATGATCTGGCAGTTTCGTAGCCACACGCTGCTGGAAGTTGTAGAGTCAGGAAGGACCTCCGAGGTGAAACTCTGACTTCTGCATTCTCAGTCTTGCTGCAGCTACAAGGTCGGTTTAAGTATGTAATCCATTTGGAACAGAGACGAGGAAACACTTTTTCTCACAGAGGGTTGTGAGTCTGTGGAATTCTCTGCCTCAGATGGGCGGTGGAGGCAGGTTCTCTGGATGCTTTCAAGAGAGAGCTAGATAGGGCTCTTAAAGGTAGCGGAGTCATGGTTGGGGGTCAGGGTTGGGGGCAGGATGGGGTCAGGGTTGAGAGCAGAGTTGGGGGTCAGAGGGGTCAGGGTTGGGGGGTCAGGGCTGGGGTCAGGGTATAGGGGTTGGGGGGCAGGGTTGAGGGGTCAGGGCTGGGGGCTGGGTCAGGGTTGGGGGTCAGGGTATAGGTTCAGGGTTGGGGGTCAGGGTATAGGGGTTGGGGGGCAGGGTTGAGAGGTCACGGTTGGGTGTCAGGGTTGGGTGTCAGGGTTGGGGTCAGGGTCCGTGGCCAGTACATCAGACATCACTGACCTTTCCCCCAGTCACAGGAGGAGGGGGTCTGCACAGTGGGTCCCTCAGACACACTCCTGCTGCATTACCCCTCACGGAGACACCCCCCCCCCCCCCCTCCCGCAAGGTGCAGGGTCTCTGCCGCCCAGGTCCACACCCCCGCGCTGTCTGTGTCCATTGCTCCGCACCGACCAGACTCTACCTCTCTCTTCAATCCCAGTCCCTTCCTTCTCCCATCTGTGGTGCATCCATTCCTGAAGCATCAGCCCTCCTCAGTAGTTTCTTGTCGTATGTGTGTGGTCCTTAGCAGGGGCCACGGAAGTGGGGGGGGGGGCTGAGCGATCACTGATCACCGGCCTCGGGGGAGGGTTTGGTGGGGTGGCACAATTATTATTTGTTGTTGTTCCTCGACCTCCAAAAACTGGGGGCCATCCACCAACTCAAAAAGTGGGGGGATATATCCCAATGTCATAGAGCAGTACAGTACAGGAACAGGCCCTTCAGCCCACAATGTCCGTGCCTAACATGATGCTTCAGATAGGAACATGCACGTGATCCATATTCCTGTCTAAAAGCCTTCTCCCATCTTTGCGGCATCCATTGCAGCAGCACTCACTAATAGCTGGAAGAGTGTTTCTTGTATTATGTGTGTGTTGCTATAAACTGCTGGCAATAAATGAGCAGAGCAGAGTGTCTGAACCTGACCCAGTGTGGCGTTACACTGGGAAACCAGCCAACCCTGTTGGAGGAAACGTTTGCAAACTTTAAGTACTTTAAAAAGTAGTGTTAGGTTACATACATGTGGTGTTTATGCCATTAGACGTAGTAAAATAACTTTGTCTAAAATATTCAGAACCTCCTTCTCCCCTTATAAATCCGTCCATCTCTGCAACTTCCTCCAGCTCCTGCACTCCCTCCCTCAGCCCAATGCTAATCCTGTCCCCGTCCTCTCTCCCCCCTCTCTCTCCCCCTCTCTCTCCCCCTCCCTCTCTCTTCCCCCCCCTCTCTCCCCCCTCTCTCTCCCTCCCCTCTCTCTCCCCCTCTCCTCTCTCTCTCCCTCTCTCCTCTCTCTCCCCGTCTCTCCTCTCCTCTCTCCTCTCTCTCTCCCTCTCCTCTCCCTCCCTGTCCCCTCTCCTCTCTCTCCCCTCTCCCTCTCCTCTCTCCCCCCCTCTCTCCCCCCCTCTCTCCTCTCCTCCCCCTCTCTCTCCTGCCCCTCTCTCTTGCTCTGCCTCTCTCTGTCCCTCTCCCCCCCTCCCCCCCGCTCTCCCCCTCTCTCCCTCTCTCTCCCCCCCTCTCTCCCCCTCTCTCCCCTCTCTCCCTCCCTCTCTCTCTCCTCTCTCCCTCTCTCTCTCCCCCCTCCTCTCCCCTCCCCCCCCCCCCCCCCTCTCTCTCCTCCTCTCCTCCCTTCTCTCCCTCTTCTCTCCTCTCCTCTCCCCTCCTCTCCTCTCTCCTCTCCTCTCCTCTCCTCTCTCCTCCCCTCTCCTCTCCCTCTCTCCCTCCCCCTCTCTCTCCCGCTCGCTCCCTTTCTTCCCCCTCTCCTCTCCTCCTCTCTCCCTCTCTCTCCCCCTCTCTCTCCTTCTCTCTCTCCCTCTCTCTCTCTCTCTCTCTCTCTCTCTCTCTCTCTCTCTCCCTCTCTCCCCCTCTCTCTCTCCCCCCCTCTCTCTCCCCCTCCCTCTTCTCTCCTCTCTCCTCTCTCTCCCCCTCTCTCCCCCCCTCTCTCTCCCTCTCTCTCCCCCTCTCTCCCTCCCTCTCTCCCTCCTCCTCTCTCTCCCTCTCCCTGTCACCTCTCTCTCTCTCTCCTCCTCTCTCTCTCTCTCTCTCCTCTCTCCCCCCCTCTCTCCTCTTTCTCTCTCTCTCTCTCCTCTCTCTCCCCCCCTCTCCCCTCTCTCCCCCCTCTCTCTCTCTCTCTCTCTCTCTCTCTCTCTCTCTCCTTCTCTCTCTCTCTCTCTCTCCTCCTCTCTCTCTCTCTCCCCCTCTCCCCCCCCTCTCTCCCCCTCCTCTCTTTCTCTCTTCTCTCCCGCTCTCCCCCATACTTTTTCTCCTCTCTCTACCCCTCTCTCTCCCCCTCTCCTCTCCCCTCTCTCTCCCCTCTCTCTCTCTCCCCCCTCTCTCTCTCTCCTCCCTCTCTCCCCTCTCCCCCCTCTCTCCTCCCTCTCTCTCACTCCCCTTCCCCCCTCTGTCTCTCTACCCACTCTCCCCCCTCCTCCTCCTCTCTCCCCCTCTCTCCCCCCCCTCTCTCTCCCCCACCCCCCTCTCTCTCCCCTCTCTCCTCCCCCTCTCTCCTCCCTCCCTCTCTCCTCCCTCTCTCTCTCCCCCCCTCTCTCCCTCTCTCTCTCTCTCCTCCCTCTCTCTCCCCCTCTCCCTCTCTCCTCTCCCCCTCCCTCCCTCTCTCCCCCCTCTCTCTCTCTCTCCCTATTTCTCCCCCCCTCCTCTCTCTCTCTCCTCCCTCTCTCTCTCTCCCCCTCTCTCTCTCCTCTCCTCCTCCCTCTCTCTCCTGTGTCTCCCCCCCCCTCCCTCCCTCCCTCTCCTCTCCCCAGACAATAGGTGCAGGAGTAGGCCATCCGGCCCTTCGAGCCAGCACCGCCATTCAATGTGATCATGGCTGATCATCCCCAATCAGTACCCCGTTCCTGCCTTCTCCCCATATCCCCTGACTCCGCTATTTTTAAGAGCCCTATCTAGCTCTCTCTTGAAACCTGTGAATCCCTACTTTGAATCCCTTTATCCAAATCATTGATGTATATTGTAAGTAGCTGCAGTCCCAGCACCGAGCCTTGCAGTACCCCACTAGTCACTGCCTGCCATTCAGAAAGGGACCCGTTAATCCCTACTCTTTGTTTCCTGCCTGCCAACCAATTCTCTATCCATGCCAGTTAAATCCCCCCCTCCGACACCCGGCACCCTCAGTTCAGTTATTGTCACATGTACCGAGGTACAGTGTAAAGCTTTTTTGTTGCGTGCTAACCAGTCAGTGGAAAGACAATACAGCCATGATCATATTGAATGGCGGTTCTGGTTCAAAGGGCCGAATGGCCTACTCCTGCACCTATTTTTCTATGTTTCGACATTTCTATGTGATCACGATCGTTCTCATCTCCCACAGATCTCAGCCACAGACGCTGACAGCGGCAGCTTCGGAACTGTCACCTACTCCATTGGATCTGGCATTGGGCGCCTACCACCCAATCAGTTCACCATTGACCAGCACACCGGTCAAATCTGTACCAGCGGCGCCTTGGACCGGGACGAGGAACCCGACCACTACGAGTTCACGGTGACGGCTGTGGACGGGGTAAGCAAGGTCCCCCCTCCCTGAACTCCGGCCCCCGTACCCCGACCCCTGAACCCCGATCCTTGAACCCCAACCCTGGACCCCAACCCCTGAACCCCAACCCCTGAACACCGACCCCTGACCCCGGAACCCCGACCCCGGAACCCCCCTTGAACACCCCTGAACCCCAACCCTTGAACACCAACCCCTGAACCCCGACCCCTGAACCCCAACTCACCGACACATCAGAGTGGCTCGTTGGATGCACCGGTCCCTTAATCCGGGCAGCATCCAGATTCACACTCGTGATGCATTAAACAGTGCAGAAGGATAGAGGCTGTCTGTGAGGAAACTCTCTCAGCCTGAGTCCAGCCGTTTCCACAATGTGCTTGACCACACGATCATGGCCCAGAGATTCATCCTGAATCCGTCCACACGTCCTCCTCCACTGCCATCCGTCTCTCTCCTGGACACGGTTGTTGGAGGCCAAACCTTGTGGCCCCCACAGTGTCAGGGGCCAGGGGGGGAGGCAGGAGAATGTGGTTGAGAGGGAAAGATAGGTTGAGACTTGATGGGCCGAATGGCCTAATCCTGTTCCTTTCACATGACCGTGAACAAACCACCCTCAGGCACAGCGTCAGGCGTGCAGATGTTGATGATGTTCGTACGGTGCAGATGTTGATGGTGTTTAATTCCACCCACATCAGGATTGTTTTTTATCTGTTTGGGGTGGGTGGGGGTGTGATATTCTGGGGGGAGTGCGACTGTTATTCATAGGCCCGGTGGGCAGAGGGCTGTAATTTACCTGGCTGCTGGGGGATATGGGGGGGTGTTGGGGTGAAGGGGTAGGTTGAGATATTTCGGGGGAGGGGAGGGGGGGGGGTTGTTATTCATATGCCGGGAGGGGAGAAGGTTGGGATTTATCCACGGCCCCTGCTCTCCCCCTAGGGCGGTCTGAACTCCATGGCCTACGTGAAGGTTTACGTGGAGGACATCAATGACAACCGGCCCGTGTTCTACCCGCTGCAGTACGCGGCCAGTCTCAGCAGCCAGAGCCGGCCGGGCACCGTGGTGCTCACAGTCCTTGCCTACGACAAGGATGGCGGGAGGAACGGCAAACTGACGTATCGTATCGTCACAGGAAACAAGCTCGCCCTGTTCACCCTCAACAGGGGCACCGGTGAGTCATGGGGTGGTGGGGTCATAAGGTCATTGAGTCACAGGGTCATGGGTTCGTGGGGTCGTAGGGTCATTCAGTCATGGGGTCGTAGGGGCATTCAGCCATGGGGTCGTGGGGTCATGGAGTCACAGGGTCATGGGATCGTAGGGTCATTCAGGCACAGTCATGGGGTCGTGGGGTCATAAGGTCATTGAGTCACAGGGTCATGGGTTCGTGGGGTCGTAGGGTCATTCAGTCATGGGGTCATTCAGTCATGGGGTCATGGAGTCACAGGGTCATGGGTTCGTAGGGTCATTCAATCACAGTTATGGGGTCATAGGGTCAGGGGGTCCTAGGGTCATACAGCGTGGAAACAGGCCCTTCGGCCCATCTTGCCCACGCCGACCAACACATCTCATCTACACTAGTCCCACCTGCCTGCGTTTGGCCCGTACTCCTCTAGACCTGATCTATCCATGGACCTGATTATAGATTGGTGTTGAGACGGCCGGGCAGGTGAGGCAAGGAGTGGGAATAGTTGAGGCAGGTACTACATGGCTCCATGGATGGGATAGGTTTAGAGGGATATGGGCCAAACGTGGACATGTGGGACTGTGTTGATGGGGCATCTTGGTCGGCGTGGACCGAAGGGCCTGTTTCCGTGCTGCATGACTCCATGAACCAGGAGCGGGAGGGTGAGGTTGTTGTAGGAGTGGCCATTGGGCCCATCAGCCTGGTGTTGGTGTCAGGCAGGGTCCCGAGTCCAGCTGCAGAACACACCCCCCCCCCCCCCCCCCCTCCCCTCCGATCCATCAATCCAGGGCTCGCCACGGTGGAGCCCACCACTGATGCCTGGGGCTGAGACTGTGGTGGCCTGAAGGGGCTGAAACTGGAGGTGGCTGAGACTGGAGTTACTGAGACTGGGGCTGAGTGGGGCTGAGACTGGAGTTACTGAGACGGGGACTGGGATTCGGATTGTGCGTGTTGCTGCCTTCATCAGTGTGATCTCAGAGTGATGCTTTCTCGGGAGTCTCCTTGCCGAGAGCATTGTGTTCGCCTGGTAGTTTCCTGCACTGTGAGAATTTCCTGCCTTGTTTCTGGCCTCCCTGGGGCAGCTGTGAGCAGCTCATTGTTTTGCTCTGAGTGCAGGAAAGAGCGCGGTGAACTGTGAGCAAGAAGCTGCCGATAGTCCCTGCCCTTGGAACCTGACCGTGACATTGCTGCTCACCTCCCGACCTCCGCAGATAGAGCCAAGATATTCAGGTGGAATCCTTCGCTCGCAGCTGAGAATCAGTCTCAGAGGATTTCCCCGGCCTCTGCTTCCCACAGACCCAGAACTCACTATCTCCGATGAACTGTGGGATGTGTCGGGAAGTTTAACTCTCGATTCTCCGGGGTCAAGGATGGCCAGAGACAGTGGTCAGCAAGTGAAGGGGAAATCTCAACGCCCAGGGCTCTCCCCCGGCACGAGACCAGCCACTGGGTGAGTCCCTGATGTGCCAGTCCGAGGTGGAGACGCTTGTTGTGTAACTCTACCCATTGACTCAGTCCCACACCGCAGTCTCAGCTGGTGTGTCGGACAATCACAGCTTGTAGAGTCCTTGCTGTAAATATACTTAACTATTGGTCACCTCTCTTCCTCTTCCTCTTCCTGTTCCAGATAAAAGCTTTTAAAAATAATCCAGGAAGTATTAGCTTGCAACCAGATTTAGCCTGAGATCCCTCAACACATCAGCTTGAATGGGCGGTGATTCATTAGCGTAGAGGCCACTCAGCCCTCTCCCTCAATACTGTACCATCAACCAGCGGATCTTCTGATCACTGGCCACGTTCCACTGCACTGCCCAATGGACAGGTCACCACTGGCGTGGGGAGAGGTCACCACTGGTGTGGGGTGGGGTCACCACTGTAGTGGGGTGGGGTCACCACTGGCGTGGGGTGGGGTGGGGAGTGGTCACCACTGGTGTGGGGTGGGGTCACCACTGGTGTGGGGTGGGGTCACCACTGTAGTGGGGTGGGGTCACCACTGGTGTGGGGAGAGGTCACCACTGGTGTGGGGTGAGGTCACCACTGTAGTGGGGTGGGGTCACCACTGGCGTGGGGACCAGGTCACCACTGGTGTGGGGTGGGGTCACCACTGTAGTGGGGACAGGTCACCACTGGTGTGGGGTGGGGTCACCACTGGCGTGGGGACAGGTCACCACTGGTGTGGGGTGGGGTCACCACTGGTCACCACTGGCGTGGGGACAGGTCACCACTGGTGTGGGGTGGGGTCACCACTGGCGTGGGGACAGGTCACCACTGGTGTGGGGTGGGGTCACCACTGTAGTGGGGTGAGGTCACCACTGGCGTGGGGACAGGTCACCACTGGCGTGGGGACAGGTCACCACTGGTGTGGGGACAGGTCACACTGTAGTGGGGTGGGGTCACCACTGTAGTGGGGTGGGGTCACCACTGGTGTGGGGTGGGGTCACCACTGTAGTGGGGTGGGGTCACCACTGTAGTGGGGTGGGGTCACCACTGTAGTGGGGTGGGGGGTCACCACTGGCGTGGGGACAGGTCACCACTGGCGTGGGGACAGGTCACCACTGGTGTGGGGAGAGGTCACCAGTATCCTTGTATGGGGAGGGGTCACTACTGACCTGGGAGGGGCCACCTTTGAAGCCACTCACCTGGTCAAGGTCCTAAAGGGTTGTGTTGCTCGGTCATTGGTCACTAACTGCTCTGGTCTTCGTGTGGCCATTGTCCATGACAGGAGTGATTTCACTTGCATCGTCGCTGCGCTCTGGAGGAGACTCGGTCCAGCGCTTGGTCATCTCTGCCCAGGACACTGGTGGCCTCACCTCTCTGGTCAACGCTGTGGTCAACATCAGCATCGTGTCTGGCTCCATCTCACCGCCCATCTTCGAGCAGGACCAGTACTTCCTGACGGTGGCTGAGGACACGCGTGGCGGCACTCCCATCGGCCGAGTCAGTGCCCTCAATTCCCCAGGTGAGTCCAGAGTCTGTGCCCCCAACTCCCCAGGTGAGTCCAGAGTCTGTGCCCTCAACTCCCCAGGTGAGTCCAGAGTCAGTGCCCCCAACTCCCCAGGTGAGTCCAGAGTCTGTGCCCTGTTCCACAGGTGAGTCCAGAGTCTGTGCCCCCAACTCCCCAGGTGAGTCCAGAGTCTGTGCCCTGCTCCACAGGTGAGTCCAGAGTCAGTGCCCTGCAGGTGAGTCCACAGGTGAGTCCAGAGTCAGTGCCCTGCTCCACAGGTGAGTCCAGAGTCAGTGCCCTGCTCCACAGGTGAGTCGGTGCCCTCAACTCCACAGGTGAGTTCGGAGTCAGCGGGAACTGTAGCACCGTGTTTCACTTCCCAAACCTCTGACAGAAGCCAACACTGTGCATCACATCAGGAAATCAGAAATAGTCACAACTGTGAGAAAGGTTCAGCGGTCGGGCAGCACCTGTGGAGAGAGAGCAGAGTTAGCATCTCGGAAGCTTCATAAACTTACTGTGGAAGCCAGCAAGAACAGGGATAATTGGAAGAGAAGGTTGAAAGGGGAGATGTGCAATGGGGAAGAGGGGGTCACTCGCGGAGACGGGACCCTCACAAACTCAACCTCTCAGTAAACCAGTGTCGAACTTTGACCCCGGTTTTAGGAGGGGTGGAGGTCCCTGGGTGAGGGTGCAGGATTCCCTGGTGATGGAGAGGCTGGGGTTCTGGTGGAGCTGTTGAGGGAGATGATGGACTGGGAGCAAGGAGATAACAGACGTCCACTTCCCTACCTGAAGTCTGAAGAAGGGTCTCGACCCGAAACCTCACCTATCCATGTTCCCCACAGATGCTGCCTGACCAGCTGAGTTACTCCAGCACTCTGTGAAACGTCACCTATCCGTGTTCTCCACAGATGCTGCCTGAATCGCTGAGTCACTCCAGCACTCTGTGAAACGTCACCTATCCATGTTCCCCACAGATGCTGCCTGACCCGCTGAGTTACTCCAGCACTCTGTGAAACGTCACCTATCCGTGTTCCCCACAGATGCTGCCTGACCCGCTGAGTTACTCCAGCACTCTGTGTCTAACTTCTCATTCTGCCACTTCTCATTCTGCCAGATTCTGCCTTAGACTGACTGCCATTTTCTCTCCGGGTTTAGGTCATTCTGACTCCGTCTTCTATACCATACCATCTCGTCTGGTGACCCCAACGGCTACTTTGCCGTTGACCTGGGCACGGGAGTGATTCGGACAAAGGCCCCGCTGGATCACGAGTCTGATGCGGTTGTGACGTTGGACATTCAGGCTCACAGCGGCTCCCCGCCGGCCTATAGCGGCACTAAGGTCAAGATCACCGTCTCTGACATCAATGACAACAAGCCAACGTTCCCAACCTCCTCCGAGTCTATCCTTGTCCCTGAGAACACGCAGCTCGGATCAGTCATCTACTCGGCCAGTGCTGAGGACAAGGACAGTGGGGCCAACGGTCAGGTTCAGTACGACCTCGTGACCGGATCACAACGGACCTTCAGCATTGACCGCACGTCTGGGCAGCTCCGTCTGATTGGGTCTTTGAGCTACGAGACCGCAGCTCGCTACAACTTGGAGATGGTGGCCAAGGACAGCGGAGCTCCTCAGCTCAGCTCAACCTTCACCCTGCTCATTCACGTGCAGGACGAGAGTGACACTGCCCCTATCTTTGACACTTTGACCTACAGGGTAGAGGTCAAGGAAGGGACCCCGGTCAACCGGCGATTCCTCCAGGTGCGGGCTTTAAGCCAGGACACAAAGGGCAGCCACGTCACGTACCACCTGCGGCCCGATGAGGACTCGGCCAGTTTCGGCATCGTTTCTGAGAGCGGATGGCTGTTTGTGAAGAGCGCTCTGGACCGGGAGGACAGAGACCACTTCAGCCTCACGGTGGTGGCGTCCAGCGTCGAGGGGGAGCACACCAAGACCGGGACCGCCATGGTCCGCATCTCCATCACCGACGAGAACGACAACACGCCCACACTGAGCGAGGATCGCTACTTCTTCACCGCGCAGGAGAACGTGCCGGCGGCGGCGTCCACCATCGGCCGTGTCCTGGCAACTGACCGGGATCAGGGTCTGAACAGCAAACTGACCTACAGGCTGCAGCCTCCACACGCCAACTTCCGTATCAACCCACAGACCGGTAGGTGTCACCACGCCCACCGTCACTCCCAACCCCACAGCCTCCCTCCGTCCTGACAGTGGTGGTCACTCCTCACCCGCCACTGGTACTGACACCGATGGTCACGCACGCCCCAACCATGCCCTGCACCGTCAGTCCCACAGCCTCCATCGGCACTGACCTTGGCGCTCTCTCCCAGCCACCCCTGGTGCCGATACTGATGGTCACCCCCCCGACACCAACACCCATATCGTCCGCCCCCCCCCCCCCCCTCGGCACCGTCATCCCCAAAGCCTCCCTCCGCACTGACAGTGACGGTCACTCCCAGGACCCACACTGATGGTCACCCTCCAGCCATGCCAACACGCACGGCCAAACCCCCTGCACCCGCCCACACCGATGGTCACCCCCAGTCACCGGCCGTCCAAACATTGAGCCACACAAACGGCAGAGTAGTGACGGGACAGAGAGTAGAAACGCTGGTGGCCCAGAGCCGTCAAACGCTCATCATACGTTAGCTTAATCATCCCCAGGATCATTCTCATAAACCTTCTCTCTTCCCTCTCCAATCCCTCAGCACATCCCTCCTCCCGCCCAGAAGAGATTCACAGGGCTAATTCTGGGACTTTGTGAAGTTTAGATGTGCATCTTTTTACGTTTAGAAGAATGAGGATCAACATGTCGTTTCTCGAGTGGGGTGGTGGGGTATGTTGACGTGTTTCCGCTGTGGAGGAGTCTGAGGGACATGGTTAGACCAGGGGTGGTCAGCTGTATCAGAGAGAGCAGTGAATGGCGGTGGGACTGCGGAACTGGGATCCGGGGAAAGGACTGGGTGATCGCAACATGGGATTGGGTGATCCCTGGTGAGATGGGATGGGATTGGGTTCTAGACCCTGGGTGTGGGACGGAGGTCCCATTGGGGACCCTGAGTTGAGATCCCATTGGATGTGGCCATTTTACCAGCCGATGACTTTGCCTTCCAATCCTTGGCCAGGTGAGATGAGCTCGGTGGTGACCTTTGACCGAGAGGTCCAGGCCAGTTACCAGCTGACGGTGGAGGTTCAGGATGGAGGTGCTCCACCACGCAGTGTCACCGCCTCTGTGTACGTGATGGTCCTGGATGAGAACGACAACTCTCCCGTCTTCACCAACGTGCCAGCGGGGGAGGAGCTCGTTCTGCAGGTAAAGAAAAGCTTTTCCCTGTACCTCGGTACACGTGACAATAAACAAAGCGGGGACGCCAAGCCAGCTCCTGTCACATTGTTCATCAGTACACTGCAAGATGCCTTTATCTAGCGCCTCGTTCTATGGCTTTGCCCTCATCAACCAAAGAGATACAGTGTGGAAACAGGCCCTTCGGCCCACCGAGTTCGTGGCGACCAGCACTCCCCTCACAATAACACTATCCGACACACACCAGGAACAATTTACATTTATACCAAGCCAATTAACCTACAAACCTGGAGTGTGGGATGAAACCAGAGCTCCCAGAGAAAACCCACGCAGGTCACGGGGAGAACGTACAAACTCCATACAGACAGCACCCTTAGTCGGGTTCGAACCCGGGTCTCTGGCAGCAACTCCACAACCGCGCCACCGCACTGCCCTAGAAACGTCTTCAAGAAACACAATCAGATTTGCGACACAATCTCCCATCTACAAAATCATGCTGACTATCTCTGATCAGCTCCTGTCTATCCAAATGCATAGATGTGACCTTTGGCCAGGTATCACCGTTTCACAAACCCTTCCCTTCAAACAGGACCCTGCAGTGTGGAGATAATAGACAATAGACAATAGGTGCAGGAGGAGGCCATTCGGCCCTTCGAGCCAGCACCGCAATTCAATGTGGTCATGGCTGATCATCCCCAATCAGTACCTCATTCCTGCCTTCTCCCCATATCCCCTGACTCCGCTATCTTTAAGAGCCCTATCTAGCTCTCTCTTGAAAGTATCCAGAGAACCGGCCTCCACCACCCTCTGAGGCAGAGAATTCCTCACACTCACAACTCTCTGGGTGGAAATGTCCACATCGCCGTTCTAAATGGCTTACCCCTTATTCTTAAACTGTGGCCCCTGGTTCTAGACTCCCCCAACATCGGGAACATGTTTCCTGCCTCTAGCATGCCCAAACCCTTAATCATCTTATATGTTTCAATAAGACAATCCCCTCTCATCCTTCTAAACTCCAGAGTATACAAGCCCAGCCGCTCCATTCTCTCAGCATATGACAGTCCCGCCATCCCGGGAATTAAACTGGGTAACCTACGCTGCACTACCTCAATTGTAAGAATGTCGTCCCTCATATTTGGAGACCAAAACTGCACACAATACTCCAGGTGTGGTCTCACTCGGGCTCTGTACAACTGCAGAAGGACCTCTTTGCTCCTATACTCAACTCCTCTCGTTATGAAGGCCAACATGCAATTCGCTTTCTTGAGTGCTTTCTGGATGACAGAGTTTCTGTTTTGCATCTGAGGTTTTGGGGTAAAATGATTGCAGTATTTATGGTTGAGGGGTTTGCAGTGTTTCAGGGAGAGTTGTGGACATGAAGATCATACGAGGAGTTCTATTTTACACTGAGTATCGAGGTAGTGAGTGACGGGATCATTCTGAGTTGGAGAGAGGAGAATTGCCGCTGATATTTTCTAAAGTCACTCACTACATCATTGGCAAAGAAGCAAATCTCCCAATAATCAACAGCTGGCTATTGATAAACACGCCACATGCCAAGATTCCTTCTGCAGCACTTGAAGACCAAATATGTAGCAAAGTCCAGCAGCTTACCACATATTTATTTGGTCATCCAGCCCTTGACCCGAGAATATTTGCAGAAATAAAATATTTCCATCATCTTCCTTAAAAAACAGTGATGTTGCATGGGAACTGAATAGTCTGGATGTGGGGAGAGATAGGTGGCCAAAGAAATGCCATCTGAGATGTGTCCATGTTGATAGAAAGAGTAAGAAGAGGCAATGTAGTTAGAGAGCATCGTTCTAATGCCGTGTTTGTTGCTAGGGACATTCATAACAAGAGGAGTCGAGTATAGGAGCAAAGAGGTCCTTCTGCAGTTGTACAGGGCCCTAGTGAGTAGCCGGTAGGCGGCGCGGCTCTGGTCAGCAGCGGCCTCTGCAGCCTGTCCGCGTTTTTATTATTTTTTTGTCTGTGTTTTTATGTAGTTTTTTTTGTTATTTTAGTGTTTGGGGGGGGGGGGGGTGGGGTGGGAGGGGGGGGGGAAACTTTTTAATCTCTTGCACTGGAAGACCCGACTTTTTCTTGCTCAGGTGTCGTTGAGGCCGCAACGAGGAGCGGTCCAACAGGAAGAAGCCGGGGCAGCGACTACCGTTTCGCAGAGCTGGCCGAGTCCGGAGCGGGTTGGAGGAGTGCTGCTGCGGCCGATGCTGCTGTCCTACCGGAGAGTCGGAGCTGCTGCTGCGGGTCTGTGCACGACGGCGCCGGGAGCCCATGGAAGGAGAAAGTAACTGTTGCAACGGCGACTTCTGCCCAGTTTTCCTTGTTGCCCCCATAATGCGAGCGCAATTCACCGGTGTTTTCGGGTGGCTTCAAGGGCCATCCAACTTTGGTCTTAGTGCAGTGGAGAGATAAGTTTTTTCCTCTTCACAGCTATGTGATGGATGTTTACCTAAAGTAATTAGCTTTTACTATCTGCTCCATTTCGTTTATAGGGGTTCTTGGCATCTTGACTCTTAGCTTGGAATATTTGTGTGCAGTTTTGGTCCCCTTGCGTTTACCTCATCTTTTAAAGAGCTTTTTTTTTAACTATCCTCCTTTTTATATTCTTGGCTAGCTTTAACCCCTCTCATCTTTTTCTCTCCCCGTATTGTCTTTTCAGTTATCTTTTGTTGCTCTTTAAACATTACCCAATCCTCTTGCTTTCCGCTCATCTTTGCTACGTTGTACTTCTTTTTAATTTTTATTCTGTCCCTGACGTCCCTTGACAGCCACGGTCGCCCCTTACTCCCCTTGGAATCTTTCTTCCTCTTTGGAATGAACTGATCCTGCACCTTCTGTATTATTCCCAGTCATACCTGCCATTGTTGTTCCACTGTCATCCCTGCTAGGGTATCTTTCCAGTCAACTTTGGCCAGCTCCTCCCTCATGGCCCCATAGTCCCCTTTATTCAACTGTAACACTGACACCCTCCAATTTACCCTTCATCCTCTCATATTGTAGATTAAACTTGACCATATTATGGTCACCATCTCCTAATGGCTCCTTAAACTCAAGTTCCTTTATCAAATCTGGTTTATTACATAACACTAAATCCAGAATTGCCTTCTCCCTGGTAGGCTCCAATACAAGATGCTCTAAGAATCCATCACAAAGGCACTCTACAAACTCCCTTTCTTAGGGTCCAGTACCAACCTGATTTTCCCAGTCTACCTGCATGTTGAAATCTCCCATAACAACCACATCATAGCCTTTGCTACATGCCGCTTTTAACTCTTGATTCATCTTGCGCCCTTTGTCCAGGCTACTGTTTGGGGGCCTGTAGATTAGTCCCATTAGGGTCTTTTTACCTTACAATTCCTTAGTTCTATCCATACTGGCTCCACATGTCCTGTTTCAATGTCACCCCTGGCAAGGGACTGAATTTCATTCCACACCAACAGAGCTACCCTACCCCCTCTGCCCATCTGTCTGGCTTTTCGATAGGAGGTTTACCCTTGAATATTCAGTTCCCAGCCCCGACCCTCTTGCAGCCATGTCTCTGTAATTCCCACAACATCATAGTTGCCAGTTTCTAACTGAGCCTCAAGCTCGTCCACTTTATTTCTTAGACTTCGTGCATTCATATGGGGTGGGAGATTGCCACCTTCACGTGGTCCGCCCTGTTTCGACAAATGCAATCAACCCGGCATGCACAATCAAATAAGATCAAATAGAACAAGTTGTCCGACAACTATAGGCTGTGCACGCCGTACGCAAGAAGAAGAAGAAGAAGTGCATTGATATACAACACTTTGACCTCCATATTCACCTCCCCCCTCGCACCGCTCACAATTGGCCCTGACCTTACTCTTTTATCCCTTCTCGAACTCTCCTTCCCATTAATTCGAGAATCTTCTGTAACTTTTCCTGTAGTCACTTCCCCTTTCACTCCATCTTTATACTCCCAATTTGTCAATCCCTCCCCCCCCCCCCCCCACTATTTAGTTTAAACCCACACGTGTAGCCCTAGAAAACCTGCCTGCCAGAATGTCAGTCCCCATCCAGTTAAGGTGTAACCTGTCCCTTTTGTACAGGTCACCCCTACCCTAGAAGAGATCCCAGTGGTCTATCAATCTAAATCCTTGCCCCCTGCACCAGCCCCTCAGCCACACATTCAGATCCACTATCTCCCTGTTCCTGTCCTCACTAGCACGAGGTACTGGAAGCAACCCAGAGATAACCACCCTAGAAGTCCGGCATTTCAATCTTCTTCCTAACTCTCTACTCACGTTGGAGAACCACTTTCCTCTTCTTCCCGATATCGTTTGTGCCTACGTGCACAACTACTGCCAGCTGTTCACCTTCCCTCTCAAGGATGTTCTGAATTTGGTTTGTGACATCTTGAACCCTGGCACCAGGGAGGCCACAGACCATCCTCGAGTCTCGCCTGCCACCACAGATTCTCCAACTCCCGGGTTCAATCCCGACTACGGGAGTTGGCTGTACAGAGTTTGTACGGTGGGCGGCGCGACTCACGTCGCAGCGGCCTCTGCAGTCCGTCTGTCTTTTTGTTATTTTTTGTCCCGTTTTAATGTAGTTTTTATTTTTTTTTGATGGGTATGTGTGTGTGTGTGTGTGGGGGGGGCGGGGGGAAACTTTTAAAATGTTTCCCCTGCACGGAGAACCCGACCTTTCCCTGTCGGGTCTCCGTTGTCGTTGGGGCTGCACCGTGGAGCGGCCTCCAGCAGGAACGTCCTGGGGCTCCAGTCACGGAGCTGCGGACCTACTCACCATCACGGAGCTGGCCGAGTCCGGAGCGGGAGGAGCGGCGGTGGCGCGCTGCTGTGACCCGACCCTCGGAGATTCGGAGGCTTACCGCAGGTCTAGTGGACAGTGACACCGGGAGCCCGCGGGTCCCTGCTGGGAGACCACTTTTCGGGGCTTCCGCAACGGCGACTTCTCCCGCCCGAGTAGCGGGGTCGAGGATGACCTGGAGCGGGCCCTTACATCATCGCCCGGCGTGGCTTCAACGGCTGCGGGACTTTGCCAGCGCCCGCCCGGGGTTCCAACAACAAGACCCGGAGCAGGGTCTTGCATCACCCGGCGCGGCGTTAATGGCCGCGGGACAATTGTTATCGCCCGCCAGGGGCTCTGACTTTGACTCTGACATCGCCTTTCATAGCAAGAGGATTTGAGTATAGGAGCAGGGAGGTTCAACTGCAGTTGTATAGGGTCTTGGTGAGACCACACGTGGAGTATTGCGTACAGTTTGGGTCTCCAAATCTGAGGAAGGACATTATTGCCATAGAGGGAGTGCAGAGAAGGTTCACCAGACTGATTCCTGGGATGTCAGGACTGTCTTATGAAGAAAGACTGACCTAGACTTGGTTTTATATCTCTCAAAGAGTTTAGGAGATTGAGAGGGGATGGCTATAGAAACTTACAAAATTCTTAAGGGGTTGGACAGGCTAGATGCAGGAAGATTGTTACCCGATGTTGGGGAAGTCCAGGACAAGGGGTCACAGCTTAAGGATAAGGGGGGGGAAATATTTTAAAACCGACTGTGGTTTCTTGAGGAGAACTTTTTTCACAGCAGAGAGTGGTGAATCTCTGGAACTCTCTGCCACAGAGGGTAGTTGAGGCCAGTTCATTGGCTTATTTAAGAGGGAGTTAGATGTGGCCCTTGCAGCTAAGGGGATCAGAGGGTATGGAGAGAAGGCAGGTACGGGATACTGAGTTGGATGATCAGCCATGATCATATTAAATGGCGGTGCAGGCTCGAAGGGCCGAATGGCCTACTACTCCTGCACCTAATTTCTATGTTTCTATGTTTCTATGTTTCTATCGGGGGGAGAGGTATGTTTTTTTTGCCTTCCATCACAGCGAGGTGTAAATTGTGTTGTGTCTTGGGTCTTTTTTTTCTTGTATGTATGACTGCAGAAACAACATTTCACTTGAGCCTCTATGAGGTTCAAGTGACAAATAAATTGTATTGTATTGTATTGTATTCTCCCCGTGACCTGCATGCGGTTTCTCCGAGATCTTCAGTCTCCAAAGACGTGCAGGTTTGTAGGTTAATTGGCTATGGTAAAATTATAAATTCTCCCTAGTATGTAGGATAGTGCTGGTGTGCTGGGATCGCTGGTCAGCATAGACCCGGGGGGGCGAAGGGCCTGTCTCCACGCTATATCTCTAAACTAAATTAAACTAAACTATTTCAGAGTTACCGTACTGTGGTTTCTTTCAGAACCAGACTGATTTTTCCAGCATCGAAGTGTTTCATGTCACTGTTGCCAACACACTTTTTATTGCAGAGTTATTGAATTAATTAATTGTAAATTCCCCAGGTGCTGAAGAGGGATTTGAACTCTTACATCCAGTTCATTAATCCGGGCCCTGGATTTCTGGTCTGGGCCTGTGCCATCAGTTCCTCTGCTATCTTTCCCCTAAGTTGTTCCAACATCTGTGGATGCTTTCCAAGCCAGGCTTCACTTTGATCTCCATGCCTGCTTTCCCTGGTAAACATTGAGGTTGGAGTCATTGTTTGAATTGGTGTTTTGTGTGAAGCCAAGGCATGTTGACACAAAGACAGCCTCGAGTTGTTGACGGAATCTCCGGGCTGGCTGACCTCTTCCTCACCTCATCTTTTTTGCAGATTTTTGAAGGAAACTTATCTGGAAATCTAGTGACTACCCTACAGGCCAAGGATGCGGACGAGGGGGAAAACGGGACAGTGGTCTTCTCCCTCTCAGGTAGGATTCACTGGATGGAAATGTGAGAGAATCAGCAACAATCTGTGGAATTCCCTGCCTCGGAGGGCGGTGGTGGCCGGTTCTCTGGATACTGTCATACTGGATATTCTTAAAAATAGCGGAGGCAGGGGATATGGGGAGAAGGCAAGAACTGGGTACGGGATTGTGGATGATCAGCCATGATCACATTGAATGGTGGTGCTGGCTCGAAGGGCCGAATGGCCTACTCCTGCACCTATTGTCTATTGGCTACTGTCTAACCCTCGCCACCATTCAGTAACGCTAGCACCCACGTGATGTGACGTAAACCTCCATCTGCTCTCCTCTACTTCCCTGTCAGTCTCCATCTTGTGTTGATTCAACCACTCCACTTGTTGTGCCGAATATTCCAAGATTTGGAAGAAAATCCTCCTCATCTCTCCCTGACATTCCCTAGTTCTGCAAACTCTCGATTCATGCAAACTCATCACACCATTCACCCTCTCCACCTCCCTCAGAATCTTGGTCCCTTCAATGAGGATGCCTGTCGTGCTTCGGGAACATTGAACACAGAACAGCACAGCACAGGAACAGGCCCTTCGGCCCACAATGTCCATGCTGAACACAATGCCAATTTAACTGATCTCCTCTACCTGCACGTGATCCATAATCCTCCATTCCCCGCATATTCATGTCTCTGTCTAAAGGCCTCGTGAATGTCACTATCATGTCTGCCTCCACCACCTCTGGCAGCGCGTTCCAGGCACCCACCACTCTTTGGGTAAAAGACTTGCCCCGCACGTCTTGTGTGAATGGGTCAACTGGACTTGTATTCACAGGAATTTAGAAGGATGACAGGCAAATCTTATAGAAACATATTATATTCTTAAAGGATTGAACAGGCAAGATGCAGGAAAATTGTTCCCAATGTTGGGGAAGTCCAGAACCAGGGGTCACAGTTTAAGAATAAGGGGCCGGCCATTTAGGACCGAGATGAGGAAAAATATTTTCACCCAGAGAGTTGTGAATCTGTGGAATTCTCTGCCAGTGGAGGCCAATTCACTGGATGTTTTCAAGAGAGAGTTGGATAGAGCTCTTAGGGCTAACGGAGTCAGGGGATATGGGGATAAAGCAGGAATGGGGAACTGATTCTGGATGATCCGCCATGATCATATTGAATGGCGGTGCTGGCTCAAAGTAGATGCTGGCTCACCTACTCCACCTATTTGTCTATGTTTCTCTGTTCTATGTTTCTGTGATGGATTACCTGGGTCGGATGGTGAGTTATCCAGGCGTGGTGATGGGTTATCGAGGCCTGGTCTTGCATCACCTGACATCTGACCCGTCTCTGTCCCTGTCTCCTGCTGCAGGATCCTGGGCCCAGCAGTTCTCTCTCCAGCCGGTGACTGGTGAACTGCGATCAGCCACCATTCTGCGGCAGCGCGACCGGCACGAGTACGAGTTACTGGTCCTGGCTCATGACCGTGGGCACCCTCCACAGACCACCGCCCTCACCGTGCGTGTCCAGGTAATACCACCTCACCATCTGTGCCCAGGTAACGCCCCCTAACTGTGCGTGTCCAGGCTCGTGACCGGTCCAGGTAATGCCGGGCTAGTGTTGTCCGGCATCTTTTCATGCCATCTTTCGGCCATCCTTAACTACTTTTTCAGATCTCTCCTCTCTGAACCTCAGAGGACTGACCTACAATAGAACAGCATAGGAACGGGCCCTTTGGCCCACCGTGTCCGTGCTAACTTCCTCTGCCTGCACGTGATCCACATCCCTCCATTCCCCGCATACCCACGTGCCTGTCTAAGAGCCTCTTAAACACCACTGTTGTATCTGCCTCCACCCCCACCCCTGGCAGCGCGTTCCAGGCACCCACCACCCTCTGTGTAAAACATTTGCACATCCTCTATAAACATTCCCCTTTCACCCTAAAGCTGTGCAATCCAGTCTTTGATATCTCCGCCCAGGAAAGATGATTAAGTCTCTACCCCATCCACGCCTCTAATAATGTTATATATTTCTCTCAGGTCTTCCCTCAAACTCCAACACTCCAGAGAAAACAATTAAATTTGTCCAACCAGTCCTTGCAGCATTCTGGTTAACACTTTCCGTGCTTCCTGTAATGGAGGCGACCAGAACTACATGTGTCCTGACCAGAGTCTTATAGAGCAGCATCATGACTTCCTGACTCTTATGCTCAACGTCCTAAACAACAAACGCAAACACACCGTACCGCTCGATCTACATGTGTTGTCACCGTCAGGGAGCTGTGGACTTGGACCCCAAGATCTCTAATCCTTCCATATGCTGTAGAACCAAACACCTTCAGCTGACATCCACTCTCACCGAGTGCAACAAATCACACTTGCTCAGCTTAAACTCCATCTGCCATTTCTCTGCCCATTTCTGGAGCTGATCATATCCCATTGTATACTTTGGAAGGTAGACACAAATTGCTGGAGTAACTCAGCGGCACATCTCTGGAGAGAAGGAATGGGTGACGTTTTGGGTCGACACCCTTCTTCAGGGTATCCCACATCCATTGTATACTTTGACAGTCTTCTTCCTTGACCGGGACCCTAGCAATCTTGGTATCATCAATGAGGATGTTGCCAGGACTTGAGGGCCCGAACTATCGGGAGGTTGAGCAGGCTTTATATTTTGGAGCACAGGAGGGTGAGGGGTGATCTTAACGAGGTGCATCAGATTATGACAGGGTAAATGCAGAATCTTTTACCCAGAGTAGGGGAATCGAGGACCAGAGGACATAGGTATAAGGTGAGGGGGTAAAGATTTAATAGGAACCTGAGGGACAATATAACGTTAGAAAACATTTGAACAGGTACATAGATGAGGCCAATTCTGGAGTATAGTGTACAATTTTGGTCGCCTAATTATAGGAAGGATGTCAACAAAATAGAGAGAGTACAGAGGAGATTTACTAGAATGTTGCCTGGGTTTCAGCAACTAAGTTACAGAGAAAGGTTGAACAAGTTAGGTCTTTATTCTCTGGAGCGCAGAAGGTTAAGGGGGGACTTGATAGAGGTCTTTAAAATGATGAGAGGGATAGACAGAGTTGACATGGATAAGCTTTTCCCACTGAGAGTAGGGAAGATTCAAACAAGAGGACATGACTTGAGAATTAAGGGACAGAAGTTTAGGGGTAACATGAGGAGGAACTTCTTTACTCAGAGAGTGGTAGCTGTGTGGAATGAGCTTCCAGTGAAGGTGGTGGAGGCAGGTTCGATTTTATCATTTAAAAATAAATTGGATAGTTATATGGACGGGAAAGGAATGGAGGGTTATGGTCTGAGTGCAGGTAGATGGGACTAGGGGAGAATACGTGTTCGGCACGGACTAGAAGGGCCGAGATGGCCTGTTTCCGTGCTGTAATTGTTATATGGTTATTTGGTTATATAGATAGGATCGCTTTGTAGGGATAATGGGCCAAACACAACTAGTGTAGATGGGGCATGTTGATCGGTGTGAGCAAGTGGAGCTGAAATGCCTGTTTCCACACTGTATGATTCTATCTGCAAACTTACACACCAACCCGTCTATACGTCCATCGTTGTGATATATATCACAAACAGCAGCGGTCCCAGCACAGATCCCTGCAGAAATCCACTGGTCACACACCTCCAGCCTGAATATTGTCCTTCCATCTCTGCCTTCTATCAGTAAGGCCGTTCTGAATCCATAAGATGAAGTCACTGTTAATCCTGTGCATCTTAATCTTCTGGGTCAGCCTAACATGGGGACTTTATTTATAACGTAGACCACATCCACCGCCCACCCTCATCGATCACCCTCTGTCACCGTGACCAAGTTAGAGAGACATGACCTGCCGTGGACAAAGCCATGTTGACTGGCTGTAATTAACCCATTCTCTTCCAAATGGGAGTGAATCCTCCCCCGAACAATCCTCTCTAGTAGTTTCTCAACCACTGACATGAGACTCGCTGGTCTATAATTCCCCCGGATTCTCTCGACTTCCCTTCTTAAACCAAGGAACAACATTAGCTGCTGGACGTGCTCTGCTCCATGCCCTACAGTCCCTGCTCCATGGACACCTTGCCTGTGGGTGGAGAAGATATGCTCCATTTATTTTCCGGATGAAAGGCTCACTTTGCTTTGTTAACCAGGGTTTTCTTTGCTTCTCAGCCTCACGCAGACATGAAAACTATTTTGCTCCCAACTATCATCTGTTGTTCTGTGTGGAAAGCTCCCCTGCTCGACTTGTACAGTCACTCCCCCCCCCCACCCCCCCCGTCTGAGTCCTGAACTTCAGCTGACATCTGATCCTTCTGCAAGACTACCTTGAAGCTCAGCGCTCTGTGGTCACTGTTCCCAAGGGCTTCCACCAGGAACAAACACTTCCAATAGCCTCCCACCTCACTCCGTGAAGCTCTGCTCCGTCCCCAGTAAAACTTGACTAACTGCCTTTAAAATCCTTCCTGGACACCCCATCACAGGGCCCCTTACACGAAGGAAATCCCAGTCAACACTGGCAACGTTAAACCACTCACGGCTACAACCTCTGCTCGTTGTCGACATGCTTCCCCAGCCCAACCCCCGCTGACTGTTTGACTGATGTCCATGCCATCGAAGTGATTGGCCTGTTCTTACGGTAGACAAAAAGGCTGGAGGAACTCAGCGGATGAGGCAGCACCTATGGAAAGAAAGAAGAGGTGTTCTTGCCCACAGTTTTACCCACAGCCTCAGTGGTCGATCTCGCTGGAACATTGCTCTGGCAACGAAGGGGGGAGGGGGGGAATGGGGGGAATGGGGGAGGGGGGGAATGGGGGAATGGGGGGAAATGGAGTGAAATGGGGGGGGGGGGGGGGGAAACGGGGGAGGGGGGGATGGGGGTGAAAGGGGGAGAGTGAAATGGGGAATGGGGGGGGTGGGGGAGGGGATGATTGGTGAATTTGGAAGGGGGAGGTTGGGGAGGGTGATGAGAAGGTGGAGAGGGAAGGGACTGGGTGGGGGGGGGGGGAATGGAAAGGAAGGGTGTGTGTTGAGAGAACCTGGGCAGGTCATTGGGGGGGATATAGTGGGGAGGGGGGGAGGCCAGTGGCGGGGGGGAGGGGGAAGTTAAATTGACTTGCCGATCGTTCCAAGGTTAAATAGGCTTTGTTTAACCCATTGTTCCCAGTATTTAACGTTTAACCCTTTAATTCTTTGTGTAACGCTCTCTTTAACCCTGTGTTCCACCCTTGCTTTAACCCTGTTGAACCCTCCAGGTGCTGGCCTCCCCAGGTAAAGTGCCACAGCTGGACAGCAGTTCCATCACCTTCTGGTCCACCGAGGGAACGGCCCCCGGTTCGGTCATCGGGTCAGTGGCCTCGGGCCAGCGGTCATCAGCTGCGGACGGAGAGGTGACGTACACGGTGGTGGGGGGCACGGATCGAGACGGCCGCTTCCTGGTGGACAGGCTGGGGGGGGAGGTGTATGTGGCCCAACAACTGGACTATGAGTCTGGGTCCCACTACCAGCTGGAGGTGGCCGTGGACAGTGTCCGCAGCGGCCTGCCACACCGCTCCATCATCCTGCTGGACATCAACATCCAGGACTCCAACGAGCACCCACCCCTCTTCCCCGAAGACCCCATCACCATCGTCATCAATGAGAACGTGCCAACCGGATCCTCCATCTACAGCTTCCATGCCCTGGACCAGGATGGGAGTGGTCCCAACAGTGAGGTGCGTTACACCTTGCTGACCCAATCTCCCCCAGACCCCCAGCTCCAGCTCCACCCCGTCACTGGGGTGCTGGCTGCGGCCGACACCATTGACCGGGAGACCACTGCCACGTTGCTGTTGGTGGTGCAGGCTACCGACCAGGCCCTCAACGCCAGCCAGCGCAAGTCATCGGCGGCCACTGTCCGCGTCTTTGTGACCGACGAGAACGACAACAGCCCCCAGTTCCTGTCGCCGCCCACGGTCAGCGTCCTGGAGAACCAGCCGGCGGGATCGGTCATCGGTCATCTGGTCGCTCAGGACGCCGACCTGGGAGAGAACGGCCGGGTCACCTACCGCATCACGTCCGGTCGCGGACACTCACACTTCCACCTCAACCCAGACACAGGTGAGGAAGCGCCTAGATCAGGTATCTTTTTCATCCCGTCCACTCCAGCCTCTGCTGCGGCCACGGCTACCCGTGACAGACAGAAACCACTCGGACGTAGATGTAGAGGGTTGAGGCGCACGTTAGCAAACGGCATTAAAAATGGTGCAGTTGTGCACTGTGAGGAAGGCCAGCAAACTACAGAGAGCGATATCGGTCAGAGCAATGGCAGAGAAGGACACAGAGTGCTGGAGTAACTGAACGGGTCAGGCAGCATCTGTGGAGAACATGGATAGGTGACTTTTCAGAGTGCTGGAGTAACTCAGCGGGTCAGGCAGCATCTGTGGGGAACATGGAGAGGTGACTTTTCACAGAGTGCTGGAGTAACTCAGCGGGTCAGGCAGCATCTGTGGGGAACATGGGTAGGTGATGTTTCTTCTTCAAAGAAATGCCAAATGGAGTTTAATAGACTTTTATTGTCATTGAAACAGCTTGGTTTGAACGAAATTGCATTTTCTACATAAGGTGAGGTTGGACAAACTTGGATTGTTTTCTCTTGAACGTCGGAGGTTGAGTGGAGACCTGATAGAAGTTTATAAATTGATGGGAAGCACAGATAAGGTCGACAGTCACAACCTTCTCTCCAAGGTGGAACTGTCAAAGACTAGCGGGCAGAGGTTTATGTACAGAGGGGAAAATGGA
This sequence comes from Leucoraja erinaceus, assembly GCF_028641065.1. Taxonomy (NCBI): domain Eukaryota; kingdom Metazoa; phylum Chordata; class Chondrichthyes; order Rajiformes; family Rajidae; genus Leucoraja; species Leucoraja erinaceus. The sequence goes on along the minus strand of NC_073382.1, from coordinate 82,703,741 downwards.
AAAGGGATTGACAAGACATATTTTTACACAGAGGGTGGTGGGTGCCTGGAACGTGCTGCCGGGGTTGGTGGTGGGTTAGGATTAGGGTTAGCGCAAGGCAGATACGATAGTGGGATGTGGATCGTGTGCAGGCTGTGGAGATTTGTTTACAATGGCAGTATTGTCAACACAGACACAGTGGGCCGAAGGGCCTGTTCCTGTACTGTACTGTCCAGTGTTCTATGATTACCCCAACATCTCACCGTCTGTCTTGCCCCCTTCCCCTGACCTGTCCAGTGAGTCGGGCAATGCCCCATCCATCATGGGTCAGTACTGACTGCTGGGTATGTTTGGTTCCAGGGGCGCTGACCACCCTTGACATTCTGGATTGTGAGGAGCAGAACCAGTTCAATCTCACTGTGGAGGTGTCTGATCACGGAGTGCCCAGCCGCAAAACCAGCCAGTCTCTGCAGGTCCAGGTCATCGATGTCAACGACCAGATCCCCACCTTTGACCAGACAACATACGACGTGGGGGTCACGGAGAACCAGTCCCCGGGCAGTCCTGTTCTTCAGCTGCAAGCGATCGACAGAGATGAAGGTAACACCTCACAACACAGAGGCTACTGGCCCAGTGACAATGCTCCCTGGTAACACAGAGGCCACTGGCCCAGTGACAACGCTCCCTGGTAACCCAGAACCACTGGCCCAGTGACAACGCTCCCTGGTAACACAGAGGCTACTGGCCCAGTGACAACGCTCCCTCACAACACAGAGGCCACTGGCCCAGTGACAGCGCTCCCCTCACAACACAGAGGCACTGGCCCAGTGACAACGCTCCCTCACAACACAGAGGCCACTGGCCCAGTGACAACGCTCCCTCACAACACAGAGGCCACTGGCCCAGTGACAACGCTCCCTCACAACACAGAAGCAACTGGCCCAGTGACAACGCTCCCTCACAACACAGAGGCCACTGCTCCCTCACAACACCCACTGGCCCAACGCTCCTCACAACACAGAGCTACTGGCCCACAACGCACCCCAGTGACAGCGCCCCTGGTAACACAGCGCTCCCTGGTAACCACTGGCCCAGTGACAACGCCCCCTCACAACACAGAGGCCACTGGCCCAGTGACAGCACTCCCTGGTAACAGCAAAGCTGCTGACTCACAGTGCGAACACACTGCTTAACACACTCCTTAACTACACTGACCACTCTGTAATAGTCACAGTGGCGCAGCAATAGAGTTGCTGCCTTACAGCGTTTGCAGCGCCGGAGACCCGGGTTCGATCCCGACTACGGGTGCTGCCTGTACGGAGTTTGCACGTTCTCCCCGTGACCGCGAGGGCTTCCTCCCACACTACAAAGACGTCCAGGTTTGTAGGTTAATTGGCTTGGTATAAATGTATAAATTGTCCCGAGTGTGTGTCGGATAGTGTTAGTGTGCGGGAATCACTGGACAGTGCGGACTCGGTGGGCCGAAGGGCCTGTTTCCGTGCTGTAACTGACCACTGTACTTCCCTGGGTGGTGGCGACATTTGCCTGTCGGGCCGGACAGACCGGTATTCTCAGGGTCAGGGAATTACATTCCAGTGATTTTAAAGATTTCATCCAAGTTCTCCGGTTTGGAGAGAGAGCGCCGTGTCGAGGCCTGGACTTCCTAGTGCCTGGTGGCTTCAGGGAGGTCCGGCCTTCAGCAGTCATTCCTGCTGCTCACTCCAGGCCACGCTGACCCTTACCCCTGCGCATCAGGTCAGAGGTCACAAGCGGTGGGTAATAAATGCTGGCACATGCGCGACTGAATAAAGTGGCGTGTTCCGCGTGATGCAGCACATGGATCGCATGCTGTTCACGTGTGCGGTGATGGGACCTGGGCTGAGTCCACACCTGTCATCTGTGTTAAGGTTCCAACGGGCTGGTCACGTATGGGGCCGTGCAGGACGACAGCTTCTCCATTGACCCGGTGTCGGGGATGATCAGCAGCAGAGGTGCCCTGGACAGAGAGCTGCAGTCCATCCACCTGCTCACAGGTAGGACCTCCGCACACCTGTGCATCACCGTGCATCATCCCTGGTCAGGCAGCTCGCAGCCCCCTCTCCCCCTCCCACTCTCCTCTCTCTTTCTCCTCCCCCCTCACTCGCTCTCTCTCTTCTTCTCTGCCACTCTCTCTCCCCCTTCCCCATCTCTCTATCTCCTCATTCCATCTTTCTTTCTACTCTGTTTCTCTCCCTCTACCCTTTCTCAATCTCTCTCCCCTTCTCCCACCTTTTCTCTCTCCCTCCTTTCTCCCCTCCCCCTCTCATTACCACCTTTCCTGCTGTCACTTTACCTTCCCCTTCCCCATCCTTTCACCCTCATTAACCCTCTACCATTTTCTCTCTTTCTCTTCCATCTTTCCTTCTCCCTCTCCCTCTCCCTCTCCCTCTCCATTTCCCTCTCCCTCTCTCTCTCTCTTCCTCTCTCTTTCTCTCCCTCTCTCTGACTCGCTCACCCGCTCCTCCAGCTTCTTGTCGACACCTTTATTTTACAGTTTACGCTCAAGACGGTGGAATTCCCCCTAACGTTGCCACGGCGACAGTTTGCATCAGGATCGAGGATGAGAATGACAATGTGCCGCAGTTTGACAAGGAGGTTTATCAACTCCAGGTCCCAGAAAACCAGCCTCGGGTGATCCTGTTCACAGTCAAGGCCACGGACAAAGATTCCGGTGAAAATGGCCGTGTGGAATATGGGATCGTTGGTGAGCAAATGTGACAGAGTCAGCGTGGTGTGTGTGTGTGTACACGATAACGTGTGGACTGTATGTACAGGATAACGTGTGTGTGTGTACAGGATAACGTGTGTGTGTGTGTACACGATAACGTGTGGACTGTATGTACAGGGTAACGTGTGTGTGTGTGTACACGATAACGGGTGGACTGTGTGTACAGGATAACGTGTGTGTGTGTGTACAAGATAACGTGTGTGTGTACAGGATAACGTGTGTGTGCGTGTACAGGATAACGTGTGTGTGTACAGGATAACGTGTGTGTGTATGTGTACAGGATAACGTGTGTGTATGTACAGGATAACGTGAGGACCGTGCACAGGATAACATGTGTGTGTGTGTACAGGATAATGTGTGGACTGTGTGTACAGGATAACGTGTGTGTGTGTGTACAGGATAACGTGTGTGTGCGTGTACAAGATAACGTGTGTGTGCGTGTACAGGATAACGTGTGTGTACAGGATAACGTGTGTGTATGTACACGATAACGTGTTAGTGTACAGGATAACGTGTGCGTGTGTACAGGATAACATGTGGTGTGTGTACAGGATAACGTGAGGTGTGTGTACAGGATAACGTGTGTGTGTGTGTACAGGATAACGCGTGTGTGTGCGTGTGTGTACAGGATAACGTGTGTGTGTGTGTACAGGATAACGTGTGTGTGTGTGTGCACAGGATAACGTGTGTGTACAGGATAACGTGTGTGTGTGTGTACAGGATAACGTGTGTGTGCGTGTACAAGATAATGTGTGTGCGTGTACAGGATAATGTGTGTGTGTGTACACGATAACGTGTTAGTGTACAGGATAACGTGTGTGTGTGTGTGTGTGTACAGGATAACGTGTGTGTGTGTACAGGATAATGTGAGGACCATGTGTACAGGATAACTTGAGGACTGTGTACAGGATAATGTGTGGACAGAGTCCAGCATGGCGTGTGGGTGTACAGGACGTGTGGGTGTGGGTTGTATGTGTGGGCTGTGTGTGGGTTGTATGTGCTAATTTATTTGTTTATTGTCACGTGTACCCAGGAACAGTGAAAAGCTTTTTGTTGCGTGCTGTCTAGTCAGTCAAAAGACTATACATGATTATAATCAATATTTATAAGAACTTGAAGCTTTCAACCATCTAGACTTTGGTGCCATCAATGTAGACCACGGTGTGTGTGCATATCATGACCACAGTGTGTATAGACCACGGTGTGTGTGTACCACGGTGTGTGTGACCACTTCACTTCCTGATGTCGATCTCCATCTCCTTTGTCTTGCTGACATTGAAAGATAGTTAGATTACAGAATCAATGGATATGGGGAGAAAGCAGGAACGAAGTACTGATTCTGGGTGATCAGCCATGATCACTTTGAATGGTGGTGCTGGCTTCAATGGCCGAATGACGAACTCCTGCACCTATTTTCTATGTTTCTATGTCGTAAGGTCATAACCATATAACCATATAACCATATAACCATATAACTATTACAGCACGGAAACAGGCCATCTCGGCCCTACAAGTCCGTGCCGACACAACTTTTTTTCCCTTAGTCCCATCTGCCTGCGCTCATACCATAACCCTCCATTCCCTTCTCATCCATATGCCTATCCAATTTATTTTTAAATTATACCAACGAACCTGCCTCCACCACTTCCAATGGAAGCTCATTCCACACCGCTACCACTCTCTGAGTAAGGAGGTTCCCCCTCATGTTACCCCTAAATCATAAGGTCATAGGTGATAGGAGTAGAATTAGGCCATTTGGCCCATCGAGTCCACTCCACCATTCAATCATGGGTCTCTCTCCTCCTAACCCCATTCTCCTGCCTTATCCCCATAACCTCTGACACCCATAAAAATCAAGAATTTATCTATCTCTGCCTTAATATTATCCATTGACTTGGCCTCCACAGCCGTCTGTGGCAAAGAATTCCACAGATTCACCACCGTCTGAAGAAATTTCACCTCATCCCCTTCCTAAGCTGGTTGGCTTGGCACCGGGTCACGATTTTCTCAAGCCCCTCCCTGTACACCGTCGTTACTATTTGATGTCTGGCCCGCGATGTGGTGTCTTCTGTCAACTTGTAGATTGTTGGATTGGTTATTGACATGAATGAGGAGGAATATAGAACGGGGCTGAGAACTATTCTCCAGTGTGGCGGATTATCATAGAAGATGACGTCTCAATAGACAATAGGGGCAGGAGTAGGCCATTCGGCCCTTCCAGCCAGCACCACCATTCAATGTGATCATGTCTGATCATCCCCAATCAGTACCCCATTCCTGCCTTCTCCCCATATCCCCTGACTACGCGATGTTTAAGAGCCCTATCTAGCTCTCTTGAAAGTATCCAGAGAACTGACCTCCACCGCAGGCAAAGAATTCCACAGACTCACCACTCTCTGTGAGAAAAAGTGTTTCCTCATCTCCGTTCTAAATAGCTTGCTCCTTATTCTGAAACTGTGGCCCCTGGTTCTGGACTCCCCCAACATCGAGAACATGTTTCCAGCCTCTAGCGTGTCCAAACCCTTAGCAATCTTACATGTTTCAATAAGATTCCCTCTCATCCTTCTAAACTCCAGAGTGTACTGGAGTCTCCTGTCCTCACTGGTTGTGGTCTGTTGGTTACGAGGTTGTGGATCCAGTTGCAGACTCCTAGTTCCACGCGTTTGCAGATGAGCTTGGTTGGGATAACGGTATCGATTGATCGGTGCTGGTGAAATAACGTGACGATGCACTCGACTTAATCAGAACGTTTGTGGGTGACATGCAAGTTGATGGGTGACGTGCAAGTTGGTATCGTGGATGGGGAGCTGAGGAAGGCGGCAGGTCAGATGGAAAGTTGCGCAGAGTTTTGGCCGATGGAATTCAATCCCAGCTCACGTGAGATGGTGCATTTTGGTAAGTCGGATGGGGGTGAGGCTAGGCGAATGCAGGGCGCGAGGTAATGCTGATGAACATAGAGATCTTGGGATTCAGCATCAGAGTTCCCTGCATGTTGCAACATGGGTGGACTGAGCGGTAAAGACTGTACATGCGGCTGATCATTATAGATGTGGGCACGGGATATAAACATTATGTTATGTTGCCACTTCACTAAACCATCGCTTGTCCACTTTATTGGGAGGAGGTGGTTACGCTGGAATGAGTATAGATTCACCAAGATGTTGCCTGAATTGGAGAAATTCTTAAATCCAGTATATTTAATATCCATATCACAGAATCATGGACGATTTACAGCACAGATTGAGGTTGTTCGGCCTCCAGCGTGTGCTGGTTGAAGAACAGTATTTGTTTCAATCCACGGGACACGAACACAGAGAGAAGGGAGAGCTTGTGCAATGTGAGCAGGGGTGAAAACCAAGCCAAACAAAGCCTTAAAGAGAGCGCGTGGGGAGAGTGTGAGTGTAAACTGAAGCTAGAGTGGAAGGGGACGAGTCTCCTCGAAACACGGCCTTTATAAACACATGCATGTTTAGGATGAGGTTCAGGTTGGGGAGCAGTTGAATGGAGATGGGGTACAGAGGGAGCAGCTTACAGACGTCTCCTGGAGAGAAACTGCCAAGGTCGGGTCGAGAAGAGGGGGAGGTGGGTGAGGAACTGGAAGATGAAGATGGATGGAGGCAAGTTCCTGGAAGTGTTGGCTGCGTTTCAGGAGCCATCAGCCAGTCTGGTGAGAATGATCCGTTCCACCAGGGAGGCAAGGACACGTGGCGTAGTGTAAGGTTCACTTCTCCTGGTCCAGGGACCTGTGGTGGGGAGGTGAAGACTTGTTAGAGATCTGGAACTCACCATCTGAAGAGCAGGGAGGGGACTGAAGATCAAAGAGGACCAGGACCTGGGACCTGGGATGTTCCAGAGAGGGGGAGGGGGGAGGGGGGCAGGAGGGAGGAATGGTTCTTCTCCAACCAGCTCACACGAGGGGCTGAGTTACCCCCCTTGTGTACTGTAAACCTTCAGGTCACGGGGAGAACGTACAAACTCCGTACAGACAGCAACCCTAGTTGGGATCGAACCCGGGTCTCTGCCGCTGTGAGCGCTGTAAAGCAGCAACTCTACCGCTGCGCCACCGTGCCGCCCCTCAACTGATCTTTACCCCAGGTCCCTGCACAAGACATTTACCCTGAATCCCCTTCAATATCTCTCTTGTCCACGCCAGAATCTCCACAGCCCGGTTGCCGTGGCAACCACTGTAAACATCTCATCTTATACGGGCACAGACACTGCAGTCGCTGGAGTCTACAGCAAAAGACAAGCAGCTGGAGGAACTCAGCGAGTCAGGCAGCGTTTGGGGAGAGGTGGGTGGGTAGAAAACATTCCTGGTCTAGTCCCTTCATCTCAACCTGAAATGTGAACTTCCCATTCCCTCTATAGATACTGCCTAACCCTCTATAGATGCTGCCTGACCCTCTGGCCCTCTATAGATACTGCCTGACCCTCGATAGATGCTTAAGAAGCAACTGCAGATGCTGGAAAATTGAAGGTACACAAAAATGCTGGAGAAACTCAGCGGGTGCAGCAGCATCTATGGAGCGAAGGAAATAGGCAACGTTTTGGGTCTGAAGAAGGGTTTCGGCCCGAAACGTTGCCTATTTCCTTCGCTCCATAGATGCTGCTGCGCCCGCTGAGTTTCTCCAGCATTTTTGTCTACCCTCGATAGATGCTGCCTGACCCTCTGTTCCTCCAGCTAGTCTCATCTTTTTTCTCCCATCCTATAACTTCATCAGATCTGCTCCCAATGTTTATGGCTTCAGTGAAATATTTGCAGAAATCATACAAATAAACAGGCTCCTGTGTTCCCGCCGCCGCCTCCGTTCAACAGTAAACAACTAAATGTTCCTCACAACTAAAATATTCTTATCTGGCAACATCTTTGTAAATACTGCCTTGGCCGACTGTACTGTGATCACATCACTGCAGCCGTGGCGAGCAGAACGGCTCATGTTGTGTACAACCTCTCTAGTCCGATATTCCCTAATAAAGAAGAAACATCCCTTTATCACCTCCCGGCAAACCCTCAGGCCACTCTGCCCATCCACAGTGTGCTCATTCTCCCATTACCGCACATGAAGCGACACAAACTGGGTGGCAGTGCGAACTGTGAGGAGAATGCTATGAGAATGCAGGGTGACTTGAACAGGTTGGGTGAGTGGGCAGATGCATGGCAGATGCAGTTTAATGTGGATCTGGGAGTCCTTGTTCATCAGTCAATGAAAGTAAGCATGCAGGTACAGCAGGCAGTGAAGAAAGCGAATGACATGTTGGCCTTCATAACAAACAAGAGGAGTTGAGTATAGGAGCAAAAAGGTTCTTCCGCAGTTGTACAGACCCCTAGTGAGACCACACCTGGAGTTTTGTGGTCCCCTAATTTGAGGAAGGACATTCTTGCTATTGAGGGAATGCAGCGTAGGTTCACCAGGTTAATTCCCGGGATGGCGGGACTGTCATATGCTGAGAGAATGGAGATGCTGGGCTTGTATACACTGAATTTAGACGGATGAGAGGGGATCTTATTGAAACAAATAAGATTATTAAGGGTTTGTATACGCTAGAGGCAGGAAACATGTTCCCGATATTGGTGGAGTGCAGAACCAGGAACCACAGTTTAAAAATAAGGGGTCAGCCATTTAGACCGGAACAACTTTTTCACTCAGAGAGTTGTGAATCTGTGGAATTCTCTGCCCCAGAAGGCAGTGGAGGCCAATTCTCTGGATGCTTTCAAGAGCTCTTAAAAATAGCGGAGTCAGGAGGTATGGGGAGACGGCAGGAACAAGGTATCGATTGTAGAATGATCAGCCATGATCACATTGAATGGCGGTGCTGGCTCGAAGGGCCGAATGGCCTACTCCTGCACCTATAGTCTATTGTCTTGCCTTGCTACATACTGTAGCTGGGGATTAAATTCCATTTGCCACCTCCCCCCCCACCCCCTCCCGCCATGACGAGATTGATCAACTAAGGGTGTTGGGTTGTGGGGAGAAGGCAGGAGAATGGGGTTGAGAGGGAGAGATAGATCAGCCATGATTGAATTGTGGAGTAGACTTGATGGGCCGAATGGCCTTATTCTGCCTCAACAAGATGAAGTGATGAACTACGTCTTGTCTCTTCACCATGAACCCTGCTGTCATCTGCAGACTCCCCTTGCCTTGGGTCTGGATCAGTGATACACATCCCATCACACAGAACATGAGAACAAGTCAAGTCAAGAGAGTTTATCGTCATGTGCCCCAGATGAAACAGAACATGTAAACATAATACAGAATCGAGATAAAAGTTCAGTGTGTCTATATACCATAGACCATATATATACACAATAAATAAACAGATAAAGTGCAATAGACTGTTATTGTTCAGAGTTTGTTTGATGTCGTGTTTGATAGCCTGAAGGAGCTGTTCCTGAACCTGGATGTTGTAGATTTCAGGCTCCTGTACCTTATTCCCGATGGCAACGTAGAGATGGGTGTGTGGCCAGGAAGGTGTGGGTCTTTGATGATGTTGGATGCCTTTTGAGGAGGCGACTGAGCTCAGCGGAACGCCATCTTACAAGCTCCAATCACAAACGTAACTCTAATCCATTCCACGTCCTCCGAGCCAGGTTTAAGTCCTGTTTCCATCTTTAGGTTTTTTATTTGTTGAGCAGTTCTTGTCAAAGGCAGGCAAACGGCCTTACAGATCACAGAGTCACAGAGTCACGGTCAAGTGGATAGGTTGGTAAGAAAGGCATACGTTACCCTGGCCATCCTATGTGGAGCAGTGAGTACAAGACTCAGGAAGTCACCATGCAGCTTTATCGGACTTGGGTCGGGCTGCATCTGGAGTATTGCGGGCAGTTCTGGTCGCCCCCATCACAGGGAGGAAGTGGGGGCTTTGGAGACGGCGCGGAGGAGGTTTACCAGAACGATGCCGGGATTAGAGGGTTTCAGCTACAGGGAGAGGGTGGACAGACTGGGATTGTTGTCTCTGGAACGTCAGAGGTTGAGGGGAGATCTGATAGAAGTGTATAAAATAATGAGAGGCGTAGATAGGGTAGACAGTCACAGCCTTGTCCCCAGGGTGGGGATGTCACAGACTAGAGGGCACAACTTTAAGGTGAGGGGGGCAAAGTTTAAAGGAGATGTGCGGGGCAAGTGTTTTATACAGAGGGTGGTGGGTGCCTGGAACGCGCTGCCAGGGGTGGGGGTGGAGGCAGATACGATAGTGGTGTTCAGGCTTTTGGATAGGCACATGGATATGCAGGGAATGGAGGGATACAGATCACGTCCAGGCAGAGATTAGTTTAACTTGCCATATATTCGACACGGACATTGTGGGCCAAAGTGCCTGTCCCAGTGCTGTGCTGTGCTATGTATCTGAGGTAATCTTACTGAAACATAGAGGATTGTGAAGAGGTTTGGGTGGATACTGAGGAGATGTTTCACTCCGTGCAAGAACCCAGGAAGCAGTTTCAGGATAATGAAAGTGGAGAGATGGGAATTTGACATAAGACGGTGATTGACTTTGTTGGAAGTTTGTGGATCTTAAGTTCACATTCACAAGTAATAGGAGTAGAACTAGGCCACTCGGCCCATCGAGTCTACTCCGCCTTTCAATCGTGGCTGATCTCTGCTCCCCAATCCCATTCCCCTGCCCCATCCCACATCTCCCACACCCGCTCCAATCAAGAATGGGTCCTCTGCGGGTCCATCATCTTGTGGGCGGAGTCCCTCATTGGTGACCCTCGGTCTATCTTTGATCTGATTTTGCTGGCTTTACCTCGCATCAACGTTATTCCCTTATCATGTAATTGTACATTGCCAATGACTCGGTTATAATCATGTCTGGTCTTTCTGCTGACTGGATAGCACGCAACAAAAGCTTTTCTCTGCACCTCGCTACACGTGACAATAAACTAAACTGAATGAGGGGTGAGGATTTCAAACGGTGTTGTTTAATCTCCAGTGAAGGTGGACTTTGATAGTTGACTGGTTGTCCCATTGCAGGGGGTGATGACCATGGCCACTTCAGCATCGACAGAGACAGTGGGATATTGTCCACAACTGCTGGTCTGGACAGGGAGGCCACTGTCCTCTACACCTTGACCATCGCAGCGTGGGATCAGGGTGAGCCACAACACAGCAGCTCAGTGTCTGTCTTTATCCACGTGTTGGACATGAACGATAACTCACCCACATTCCCGGAGCCCAGCTACATGGCGGAGGTGGGAGAGGACAGTGTGGTGGGCACTCTGGTGTTGCAGGTGTCTGCTGTGGACAGGGACGCGGGGTCTAATGGGCAGGTGTTCTACTACCTGAGCAGCGACTCGCTGGGCATGTTCAGTGTGGACACGGTGGGCAGAGTGACCACAGCCCAGCCCCTAGACCGGGAGAAGGAAGACATCTACACGTTCCTGGTGCGAGCGGTGGACTCGGCACCCTCTGACCCCCGCAGCTCCACCACCAGGCTAGAGGTCATCGTGAAGGACGTCAACGACAACTCTCCACACTTCCTTGTTGACCCGCTGGTGGTCAATATCTCCAAACACACACCTGTCCACCAGGTAGTGGCCACCATGAAGGCCGAGGACAAGGACTTTGGAGCCAACGCCTCCATCTTTTACCGCTTTGCCAAGGTGGTGGCGGGCTTCAGCATCAACTCCTTCACCGGGGAGATCCGGCTCTTGTCGGTGCTCGGCCCCATGACCCAGAGGGAACGCACGTTGTTGGTGGTGGCGACTGACCAGGGAACGCCCGCTCGCTCCACCACCGGCGTGGTCAACATACACCTGCGGGAGCAGCCGGACCTCGGCATTCGCTTCCGCCGAAGCCTCGCCGACGTTGCAGTAGCCGAGAACACGGCACCAGGTAACATGCACACACACACATATGAGAACACACACACACACACACACACATATGAGAACACGGCACCAGGTAACATGCACGCACACGCACACACACATATGAGAACACGGCACCAGGTAACACGCACACACACACACACACACACACACACATATGAGAAACACGGCACCAGGTAACACACACACACACACATATGAGAACACGGCACCAGGTAACTTGCACACATACACACATATGAGAACACGGCACCAGGTAACATGCACACACACACACACACACACACACACACACACATATGAGAAACACGGCACCAGGTAACACACACACACACACACATATGGAACACCAGGTAACACGTAACACACACACACACTCATATGAGAACACGGCACCAGGTAACTTGCACACACACACACACACACATAAGAACATGGCACCAGGTAACATGCACATGAGAACATGCACCAGGTAACCTGCACACGGACACACTCGCACACACACACACACACACACATGAGAACACGGCACCAGGTAACACACACATGAACACACATGACAACACGGCACCAGGTAACATGCACGCAGACACACACAGACACATACAGGAGAATACGGCACCAGGTAACACGCACATAGACACACACACACACAGGCACATACATGAGAACATGCACCAGGTAACACACAAACACACACACACACATGTGAATACGGTACCAGGTAACACACACGGACACACATACACACATGAGAACATGCAACAGGTAACACGAACACACACACACACGAGAACATGGTACCAGGTAACACACACATGGACACATACACACACACACTTGACAACAAGGCACCAGGACATAAACACACACTCACATGAACACATGCGCACACACACATGAGGACACAGCACCAGGTAACACGCACACGAACACACATGAACACGAACACACATGCACACACACACACACACACATGAACACACACACACACATGCACACAAGAGAACATGGGAAACTAGGTAACACGCAACGCACGGCACCAGGTAATGGACACACACACAGAACACACACACACACATGGACACACACGCACACATGAGAACACGGTGCCAGGTAACAGACACCGGACACAGACACACACAGACCCAGGACACACACATGTGGACACACACATGAGAACACGGCATCAGAACACACGGACACACGCACGCGCACACACACACACGGCGTTGGCCGAGAACACAACGGCAGGTAACAGACACCGGACATGTTACCACACGGATCTAGGACACACACACATGGACAGACACAAACGGGCCACACACAGGTGCATACACACGCACACACACACACACACACGGGTATACACACACACACATGGACACACACAGGTACATACGCACACACACACACACGCGGGCCACACATGGGTATACACACACACACACATACACAGGTACATATGCACACACACACACACACACACATGGGCCACACACAGGTACACATGCACACGCATATACACACACACACGGGCCACACACAGGTATATACGCACACACACACACACAGCCACACACATGCACGCACACACACACACACACATATACACACGCACACACACAAGCACACACACACAGACACACACGCAGACACACACACACACAGACACACACACATACACACACACGGGCCACACACGGGTATACACACACAAACACACATACGCACACACACACGGGTACACACACACACGGGTATATACACACATGCACACTGTAATAGACACACAATTTATAGGATGGACATACATGTTTGCATGAACCAACTCACATTGGCACATGTATGTGTACTTGCATCTTTTAAAAATCATAATTGTATTCTATAGTTTCCTCTGGCAGCTCATTCCAGATAGGACTACACTCTGAGTTCCCTCTTAAATGGTCCTCCTTCCTTGTGCCCTCTAGTTGTCGAATCCTCTACCCTGGGAAACAGACTGTGAGCGTTCACTTTATCCGTGCCCCTCATGATCTTGTCCACCTCAATAAGGTCACCCCTCAGCCCCCTACGCTCCAAAGGACAAAGTCCCAGCCTATCCAACCTCTCCCTGTAACTCAAGCCCAGGTAACATCCAGGTGAATCTCTCCTGCACCCTCTCCAACTGTACACAGTGCTCCAGGTGTGTTCTCGCCAACAACTTGTCCAGACGCTTCATGTCCCAACTCTTGTACTTAACACAATTCCCAATGAAGGCAGGCGTGCCGATGCTGAATATGGGCAGTATTAGGCACCCACCACAGTCTGGGTAAAAATCATAATCTAGATAGATTGCCCCATAATCTTCCTGAAACATTCCCCCTTCTCACCTGAAAAACATCTTGGACATTTCCACCCTGGGGAAAAGGTTCTGAGTGTCTTCCCTGTCCATAGTTTTATATTCTCCGTCCGATCCCCAACAGTAAAGAACAAACCGAGTTTGTTCAACCTCTCCCTGTAGTTAATGCCCTGTAATCCAGGCAATATCCTGGTAAACCTCCTCTGCACCCCTCTCCAAAGCCTTCACATCCTTCCTGTAATGGGGGCGACCAGAACGGCCCGCAATACTCCAAACGCAGCCCGACCCATGTTTATTACAGGTGACTGTCACACAGGGTCCTGCAGGACAACATATGCCTACTTTACCAATCTATCTACTTGTGTCGCCACTTACAGGGAGCCCAAGAGCTCTCTGTATCATTCACCATATACCTACCCCTTACATTTGACCTCCCAAACTGCTCCACCTCACACTTGCTTAGATTAAACTGCATCTGCCATTTCTCTGCCAACATCTGTAACTGATCTATCAACAGCTGTATCCTTTAACAACCTTCCTCACTATCCGCAACTCTGCTAAATTTTGTGTCATCTGCAAATACTGATCAGACCACCTACATTTACGTCCAAGTCATTTATAAATATAATGATCAACAGAGGTCCCAGCACTGATGCTCACGGACCCCACTAATCATAGATCTCCATCCAGCGTAACAGCCCTCCTCCTGGCCTTCTGTGTCCAATCAAACCAACTTGGAATCCAATCTACAGTTCAGTTTAGTTTATTGTCACGTGTATCGAGGTACAGTGAAAAGCTTTAGTTGCGTGCTAACCAGTCAGCGGAAAGACAATACATGATTACAATCGAGCCATTTACAGATAAGGGTTAGAGGCTTCTACCCAATGTCTCTGGAGACACTTAATCTTTTAGTCCAGCCCGTGGGAGAGAGCTTGTCAATGATTCACTGAAGTCCATGTAGACAACACCCATTGCCCGACCTACAACAATCCCCCTCTCTCTCTCCCCCTCTCTCTCGCTGCCCTTGCCATCTCTCCCTGGTAAGGGGCAGAGACGTGTCGGAGTTGACGGTGATATCGGGGGTGTGACGGAACAAAGTGTAACTGGGGTCTTGCCATCCCCCCACCTCAGGCACGTCTGTGATCCGGGTCCAAGCCCAGCACCCGAACGGCTCCAACAAAGGAATCATGTACAGCATCTTCAGTGGGAACGAGCGAGGGACATTCACCATCCGCTCCCACACCGGTGAGTGGGGGGGGGGAGAGCAGGGTGGGGACAGGCGGGGAGGGTAGAGTGTGCTCTTTTAGAAAGGAGATGAGGAGGAACTATTTTAGTCAGAGGGTGGTGAATCTGGGGAATTCTTTGCCACAGACGGTTGTGGAGGCCAAGTCAGTGGATATTTTTAAGGCAGAGACAGATAGATTCTTGATTAGTGCGGGTGTCAGGGATTATGGGGGGAAGGCAGGAGATTGGGGTTAGGTGGCAGCGATCAGCCATGTCGGAGTAGACATGTTGGGCCAAATGGCTTCATTCCCCTCCAATAACGTGAACGTGCTCTGCTGCTCTGCTGTGGCGCTGCGTGTGACAAGTGTTGGCGTGTGGGTGCTGACAGTCCCACACCTCAGCCCAGCAGAGCCCACCCCTCAGCCCAGCAGAACCCTCTCACACTTCTCACAGTGGAGAGCTGTCTCGCGCATTCCGTGACTGGATCTCAGCCAGGGTCAGTCATTCAGGCAGCAGTGAGTCACGACAGCAGAGACATAGCATGGATCAGAGCCCGCCGCTGGGGTTTGGCAGCCACACGCTGGGACTCCAGGCCATCAGCTGCTGCCCACAGTAAACAGCAAGCAGGAGGCGAGGCTAACCACAGGGCCCCGGCACCGAGACACAGCTATAGACACTGGGCGCCTGTGGGTGGGGCGGCACGGAGGGAGGGGCGGTGAGGGAGCGCCGCACTGTGGGAGGATCAGCAGTGAGGGAGCGCCGCACCGTGGGAGGATCAGCAGTGAGGGAGCGCCGCACCGTGGGAGGATCAGCAGTGAGGGAGCGCCGCACCGTGGGAGGGGCAGTGATGAGGCAGCATATTATTATTATATTATATTCAGCTTTCCCAAGTGCTTGTCTATCCCCACTGTGACTGCTGCCATCTCTGGCGTTGCTTGTGTGTTACTCCAGGCGACATCTCCATTAAGAGCGCGGCTGGACTGGACTTTGAGGAGGGGGCGCGCCGACGCCTGGTCATTATGGCTGAAACCTCGTCGTCTGCCGTCTTCACCTCCGTCACGCTGGTCCTCCAGGACATCAACGACAACCTGCCCCTCTTCCAGCAGCAGAACTACGTGGCCTTCATCTGGGAGGCCCAGGGTTACAGCACGCCCATCATGCAGGTAGCCCAGCTGTGATACAGGTAGCCCAGCTGTGGCCACACTAGCCTAGTCATGATCACACCGGCCAGGCTAGCCCAGCTGTGATCATACTGGCCAAACTAAACACTGGCCGCACAGGCCCTTCGTCCCAACTTTCCCACGCCGCCCAACACACTGACCATACAACTGAATACCTCCGTGACTTATCTCTCACTCTGGGTGACTACCTGTCCAGGCGATTACATGTCTGCCTGGCTGGCTGTACCTGTCTGTGTGACCATACCTGTCCAGGTGACTGTACCTGTCTGGATGACTGTACCTGTCCAGGCATATTACATACCTGTCTGGCTGGCTGTATCTGTCCAGGTGACTGTACCTGTCCAGGTGACTATACTTGGTTGGGTAACTGTACCTGTCTCCCTCTCTCTGCCCCAGGTGTTGGCCAGTGACGTGGACCAGGGTCAGAATGGTCAGGTGACCTACTCCATCGCTGCCTCTCCCCAGAGCGAACTCTTCCACATCAACCCGCTGACCGGAGACATCAGCACTGCGGCCATCATGGACAGGGAGATCTGGCCAAAGACACAGTGAGTGAAGGTCTATCCAGCTGTGGCAGAGTGGGCACCAAACACACTCCCTGGTGCACTAGCCACACCGGGCACTGACCACACTGGACACTGGCCACACTGGACACTGGCCACACTGGACATACTGACCACACTGGACACTGGCCACACTGGACACTGAACACACTGGTCATACTGACCACACTGGACACTGACCACACTGGTCATACTGACCACACTGGACACTGACCACACTGGACACTGGCCACACTGGACACTGGCCACACTGGGCACTGACCACACTGGACACTGGACATACTGACCACACTGGACACTGACCACACTGGTCATACTGACCACACTGGACACTGACCACACTGGACACTGGCCACACTGGACACTGGCCA
>NC_073382.1:82666488-82681488 GCF_028641065.1 Leucoraja erinaceus | reverse complement strand
GGTGCAGCTGCTGGATGTGAACGACCACAGCCCGGTGTTCGGGCAGCGCGAGTACCGGGCCGAGGAACCGGAGGACTTGCGGCCGGGCAGCACGGTGCTGAGCTTCGAGGCGACAGATGCGGACTGGGGCCCGGACAACGGCGGCGTGGACTACACCATCGTCAGCGGCAACACCGCAAATGCCTTCCAGGTGCAGAGCGGACTGCGGCGCGGCGCTGGCGGCCGTGCATGGCGGACACTCGGCCGCCTGGTACTAGCCCAGCGCCTGGACTTCGAGACGGTCGCCGCCTATAACCTGACCATCGCCGCGTCTGACCGCGGGGTTCCCCGGCGCAGCTCCACCGCCCTGGCGCTCGTCACCGTCCGCGACGTGAACGACAACCCGCCAGTGTTCGCGCGCTCCCGCTACGAGGTGACGGTGAGCGAGGCGGCGGCCGTGGGCGGCGAGTTGGCACGAGTGTGGGCGAGTGACCGGGACACGGGCACGGCGCTGCGTTACTCCATCAGCTCGGGAGACGCGGCCGGACAGTTCGCGGTGGACGAGCGGAGCGGGGTCGTGCGCCTGGTGCGCGCTCTTGACCTGGAGCTGCAGCAGCGGCATCTGCTGATCGTGCAGGCCCGTGACGGGCACGAGCCCGGCGCGCACGTCGCCCTGGTGCCGCTGGCCGTGCGCGTGACCGACGTCAACGACAACCGGCCGCTCTTCCCGGTGCCGCGCCTGAGCGCGAGCGTGCGCGAGAACCTGCCGGCGGGGACACTCGTGATCGCGCTGCGCGCCACCGACCGCGACCGCGGCGCCTTCGGGAAGCTGCGTTACTCGCTGGTCGGGCGCACGGAGCCGAGTGCAGCCCCACCTCCCCTGTCACTACACCCCGGTACCGGGGAGCTCCGGACCACTCGGCCCCTCGACCTGGAGAGGCGCGCGGCCGTGCAGGTGGTGGCGCGCGCGCTGGACGCCGGCAACGCTTCGGCCACGGTGACGGTCACGGTGCTGGTGACGGGCGAGGACGAGTACGACCCGGTCTTCAGCCAAGCCGCCTACTCCTTCGCCGTGCCCGGGGACGCGCGCCGCGGCCACGCTATCGGGCGCGTGCACGCGACGGACGAGGACCGGGGGCTGGACGGCGCCGTCGTCTACTCGCTGCTCGCGCCGTCCCGCCACTTCGCCGTCAACCGGAGCACCGGCGAGTTGCTGCTGCGCGTGGACGGCGCGGGACCGCGCGAAGTGCGCGCCACCCGGGAGCCGCGGACCATCACCCTGACCATCGCGGCGCGTGGCCCGCTGGCGGACGCGCGCTCGGCCCAGACTGAGGCCACGGTCGATGTGTCGCTCACGTCCATCGGGCTCGCCCCCGAGGTGAACCCGCTGCTCGTGGCCGCGCTTGCTGCGTCGCTGGGGGTCGGCGCGATGCTGGCGGTGGTCGGGCTCGCGCTCGTCATCGTGCGCGCGCGTAGGAAGCGCGGCCTCGAGGCGGAGGCGGAGGCGCTGCAGGACAAGGCGCGCGCGGCCGAGAGCTCGCTCCCGCCCGCCGACCGCATCTACCACCAGACGCTGCCCGGGTACACGGGCGCGCCCACGCTGGTGGCAGGCGCGTACCCGCGCGGGGACTCGGTCGACCCGTCGCACTCGAGCGGCCGCGGCTCCGCCGAAGCAGCCGAGGACGATGAGATCCGCATGATCAACGAGTTCCCGCGCCTGGGAAGCGCGCTCCCGGAGCGCGTGTCCGCGCGCGGCCCCGACTCGGGCATCCAGCGCGACGCCGACCAGATGTCGGACACGTCCACCGAGCCCGCGTCCGATTGGCTGAAGCCGGGCAAGGCACCGTGCGCGCTCACGCCAGCCCCTGGCGGCGCGCTCCCGGGCACCGGGATCCGGGACTGCGCGTTCCCGGAGGACGGGCGTCCGGCGGCGCGCGGCTCGCTCACGGCCATCGTGGCGAGTGACGAGGAGTTGCGGGGCAGCTACAACTGGGACTATTTGTTGAACTGGTGCCCGCAGTTCCAGCCACTCGCCAGCGTCTTCACCGAGATCGCGCGTCTCAAGGACGAGAGCGCACCCCGTAAAGCGGCGACCAGACCGGGCGCGGACCCACGACCTTGCATCGACCCCCCGCCACTCATCACCGCCGTCGCCCACCCCAGTGCCATGTCGGTGCCGCCGCGACTGGCCGTCGGCCGCGGGCTCGGAGCCACTCTGCCCCGCTCGCCCATCACCAGCGACACTTCCATCGCCTCGGCCGCCATGTCGCCCAGTTTCTCCCCGTCCCTGTCGCCGCTCGCCGCACGATCGCCCGTAGTCTCCCCCTTCGACGTGTCCCAGGCGCCGCCCGCCTCCCTCCTCAGCACCGACACCTCGCTCGACAGCCCCGAGGAACCGGAGCTCCGCATCTGAGGCCGGCCCCGCTCCCGTCACTGCGCGCTCTCGAGAACGCGCGCTCCCGTCATCGCGCGCGCCCGAGAACGCGCGCTCCCGTCCCTGCGCGCTCCCGTCACCGAACGCTCCCGGGAACTGCGCGCTCCGGTCCCCGGGTGTAACTAGCGCTGAGTTGGCGGGAACTCCAGGTCCGCGTTAATCCGCGGGATCAGATTTGTGAATAATTTCCCCGGCCCGGAGTGTGTGACCCCTGGGGGGAGTAAGTGGAGGGAAGTGTGACTTTGTTACACGAGGTGTAATAGTTGGTCCAAGGCGCGTGTGTGAGGGTCAGGCGGCGTGATGGCGGCTCACAGTGACCGCCCTGACCACACTGGGCGCCGTGACCACACTGGGCGCCGTGACCACACTGGGCGCCGTGACCACACTGGGCCCCGTGACCACACTGGGCGCCGTGGCCACACTGGGCGCCGTGTGACCACACTGGGCGCCGTGACCACACTGGGCGCCGTGACCACACTGGGCGCCGTGACCACACTGGGCGCCGTGACCACACTGGGCGCCGTGACCACACTGGGCGCCGTGACCACACTGGGCGCCGTGACCACACTGGGCGCCGTGACCACACTGGGCGCCGTGACCACACTGGGCGCCGTGACCACACTGGGCGCGGTGACCACACTGGGACCACACTGGGGGCGGTGACCACACTGGGCCCCGTGACCACACTGGGCCCCGTGACCACACTGGGGGCCGTGACCACACTGGGCCCCGTGACCACACTGGGCGCCGTGACCACACTGAGCCCCGTGACCACACTGGGCGCCGTGACCACACTGGGCGACCACACTGGGCCCCGTGACCACACTGGGCGCCGTGACCACACTGGGCGCGGTGACCACACTGGGCGCGGTGACCACACTGGGCGCCGTGACCACACTGGGCGGTCACCACACTGGGCGGTGACCACACTGGGCGCCGTGACCACTGCACCGCCCACATGACAGTGGGTGCTAGAACAGCCGCGCCCACGGCCCGTGTCTCGATGCCACCGGGCCAACCTGAGGTAAATGCGGAATCGGTTTTTATCTTTGAAGATGTAAACTCTCACTTTCCTATTGTTAATCCGCACAAGTTTAGTGTAAATAGTGCGTGTACTTTACTGACGAAGGCGACCCCGGGCCGTTCCCTTCACCCCCACTCGCGGTCTTTGTTTAATCTACTGTCCCTGATGCTGGAGGACACCTGCAACCCCGAGCACCTGTGCAACACCTGTGCAGCCAAGGTCGCGGCCAGCCCTGCTCTCCGTCACCCTCCCAGGCCCAACACTGACCCACACACATACTGACCCTCACGCTGACTCACACACTGACCCTGGAATAAGATGATAATATGTCTGAGTTTCATAGCGAGAGAGAGCATGAACATAATTCACCGGGCGGCGGCCATGGGGCCCGGGGTCATCTCTCTCTGATGCAGCATCGGTGACGCACCGGGGGCCGGCTCCCTGACACCCCCCCCACCCCCCCCGCCAACGCTACCCTCTCTCGACCACTCTACGTACTCTGACCCCCGCTGGACGGCGCCGTCCCCAACACCACCCCCACGCACGCCCACCCCGCCAGTCCCCGCCGTCCCCCCCGATCACCTCCCGTTTCAGCCAATCTCCCCCCCGGCCTCCCACCCCCCCCCCCCCCCCCGAGTGTTCCTCGCCCCGGGAGCCAGGAACCCATTACCCTCCCCCTCCCTGTCGCCGCCCCTGGCGGACTCGCCTCGGCCAACTGGGGCCCCGGTCGATGTTTGGTCACGTCCCGCCCCCCCCCCCCCCTCACCCCACCGCACCCCCCCCGCGACCCTGCCCCCCTCCCCCCCCCTCCCCATGCGTCGCTCTGACCTGGCCCGATCCCGTGGCGGGCTCGCTCTCTCATCGTGCGCTCCCCCGTCCCCCCCCCCCCCCCAATCGCGCCGCCCCCGAGGCGAGTGCGGAGGCCTGACAGGCGCGCGCCCGCGGGCCCTACTCGCTCCCGCCCCCGTCCCGCATCTACCTCCCCGCTTCCCGGTACACCATCGCGCCCCACGCTGGTGGCCCGCGTACTGCGCGGCACTCGGTCGACCCGTCCATTCGCGCGGCTAGCGCTGAGGTGCGTGAACCCCAGACCGATGTAATCCGCATGATCAACGACCCCCCCCCCCCTTCCCCGCGCCTGGCAGCTCGCCCCGTAGCGGTTTCCCCGCGCTCCCCCCCCCCGGGCACCATACGACGCCGACCAGATGTCCTGTAGGTTCCACCGAGCCCGCGTCAGATTGCTTACCCCACCCCCCCAAAATCCCCAACGCTCACTCCAGCCCCTCCCCCCCCCCCCCCCCCCCCCCCCTCTGCGCGCTCCCGTCACCGTTGAATCCGGACGCTGTTCCCGATGACGGGCGTCCGGCGGCGCGCGGCTCGATCACGGCCCCCGGGGCTCACGAGGAGTTGCGGGGCCAGCTACAACTGGGACCCCCCTTGCAACTGGTGCCCCGTGACCCCCACCTCGCCAGCGTCACCACCGAGATCGCGCCGTCCTCAGCATCGTTGTGTGACCCCCCCCGCAGCACCCGTAAAGCGACCCAGCAGACCGGGCGCCCCCACCCACGATCCCCCACGAACCCACCGCCTAGCTCCCACCGTCCGCGCCCCCCCACCCCCCCTGGGCTCGCCCTCCTCACTCTCCCCGCTCGGCCCCCTCCCATCGACACTTCCATCCGCCTCCGCCGCCATGCTCCCATTTTCTCCCCCCCCCCACCGACCCACACCGCACCCACCCCAAACCCTCCCCCCTCGAACCCCCCCCCCACACGCCCCCCCCCCCACTCCTCTGCACCCACCTCCCACACAAGCCCCGCCCCCCCCCCCCCCCCCCCCTCCCCACTGAAGCCCGTTACCCGCTTCCCGTCACTGCGCGCCCCCCGTGGACCCGGATTCCCGGCCATTAGCCCGCGCCCAGAACGCGCGCTCCCCCGTCCACTCGCGCGGGGAGCCCTCCCACGTGCGCCCCCCCACCCACTGCTCGCCCCGTGACCGAACCCTGGGACCTGGCGCTCCCGGTCCCCGGAACGAGCGCTGACCCAGACGGTAATCCAGACCCGCGTGATCCCCCCCCTGAATACTGTCACCCGCCCAGTGGTTACCCCCCCCCCCCCACGTGGGGCAGCGTGACTTTGTTACACCCACCCTAAATCGTTGGTCCCAGGCGCGTGTGTTAGGGTCCCCACCCGTGATTGCGGCCGTCCGTGACCGCCCTGACCACACTGCGCCCCCGTGACCGACAACTGGCGCCGTTGACCACACCTGGCGCCCGTGTACCCCACTGGCCCCTGCCAACCATGCCGGTTACCACCCTGGGGCGCGCGTGCCCACAGCTGGGCGCCGTGACCACACTGGGCGCCGTGACCACTCTGGCGCCGTGACCACACTGGCCCCGTACCACACTGGGCTCCGTTACCACACACATGGCCCCGTGACCACACTGGTGGCGCCGTGACCACACTGGGCGCCGTGACCACACTGGTCCCCCCCCCCCTCCCACGCAGTGACCACACTGGGCCGCCGTGACCACACTGGGCTCGGTGACCACACACTGTGGGCGTTACCACAACCCCGGGGGTGACCCACTGGGCCCCGTGACCACCCTGAGCCCCGTTGACCCACTGGCGCCGGACCACCCTGCCCCCCCCTTGACCCCCTGGCCGGTGACCCTGGCCAACCGACCCACACGGGCGCGGTGACCACACCGCCGCCCCCACCACCCTGTGGGGCGTTGCCCAACACGGGCCCCCGTGACCACACTGGGCCTCCGTGCCCCACTGGGCGCGGTGACCACACTGGGCGCGGTGACCACCTGGGCGCGGTCCCCACACTGTCCGGGCCACCCTGGCGCCGGACGCACCTGGGGCGGTGCCACACTCCCCCCCCCCCGCCGTGGACCCCGGCAACCTCCCCCTTCAGTGTGCTAGAACCCCCCGCGCCCCCGGCCCGTGTCCCTGATGCCACCGGCGAATCAACACACACCCCCCCAACTGTCCCCTGACCCCCCCCCCCCCTAAAGGCCATCCCTGCAACCTTAAGACCTGCCCCCACACTTTCCTATGTAATCCGCCCAAGTTTGTGCCGAATAGGCTGTCCTTTACCCTCCTGCCCAGACGGCTGACCCCCACTTCCATCCCCCCCCCCCCCGCCCTTCACCCCCCACTCGCCCCTTTTGTTTAATCTACTGTCCCTGACCCTGGAGGACACCTGCAACCCGAGCACCTGTGCAACACCTGTGGCAGGCCAACCCCCACCGCTGCCACCCTGCTCTCCGTCACCCTCCCAGAGCCCAATCACTTACCACACACATACCTGACCCTCACGCTGATTCACCAGGCCTGACCCTGGAAGACCCGGTTCCCCCCACCCCTGTCTCTGTCTGCTAGCGAGAGAGCTGAACATAATTCATTCACCGACGGGCCGGCTCCCTGGGCCCCACCCATCTCTCTCTGATGCCCCCGGCTCCTGACCCATTCACCCCTGCTGGTACCAGGATCACAGGGCGCCCCCCCCCCCCCCGTCCCCCCCCCCACCCTCTCTCTCTCTCCTCTCTCTCTGTAACCCACGGGTGACAGTGACGTACTGTCTTTTCTGTCTCTCTCTCTTTCTATAATCCAGGGGTCACTCGGCCGTGACGGGGGGGTAGGAAATGATTTATCCCCCTTCCCTTCTCTCCCTCCAACCCAGAGGGAGAAGGGGGGGGGGGTCTCTGTGTGATAACGGAGAGCAGGTACCCCCGGCCGACACCCCCCCCCCCCCCCCCCTCCCCACGACCCCTGGCCGTGATGCCCGTGAGGGCTGGGGTCCAGGGCTCAGGGACACTGTGACAGTTTCACCGCGCGGGAGATTGAAGGGCGATATTTATTTTTCCATTTTGTAATATAAGAGACGTGTTTTGTATTCCGATGTAGCGAGGTGCATGAATCTGTAACGATGGGGCAGCTCGGCTCTGCAGCGGCCCCAACGCCCACTCAACCGATGTTTCATTAAATCTACACATTTGTACAAAACTGCTTCCTGATGTTTCCGTTTCTGCGCTCGCGGGTCGTCGGATCTCTGTCTGTCCGAGACTGCAGCGTGCAAAGGTGTTGGTCCACGCATCTGCACACAAAAAACCCCCTCCCTCACTCACACACACACCCCTCCCCTCTAAATCCCCCCTCCACTTCCACCACACACTCCCTCCCACTCCACACACCCAGTAGTCCTCATATCCCCCTCGCGCCCAGACAACCCCTCCCATACACCCCCTGCACCCACACCTTTCCATCTACACACCCCTTCCTATGCCAGACACTTCCCCCTCCCCACGTTCCCTCTCACCCACACCCCCCCCCCCCCTACCTCCCCCACCCCCCACCCACCCACTCACACCCCTCCCACACACCCACCCACCACTCCTCCCTCTCCCCCCACACCCCTTCCCCACAAGCGCCGCCCCCCCCCTCACTCAAACCCCCCCCCCCACATCCAAACCCCCACTTCTCCCCACATTTCACACCCCACCCTTTCCCACGCACACCCCCTCCCCACACACACTCTCCCCACACACAACCACACCCATCTCCCCGCACACCCCCTCCCCACACCACCCTCTTACCCACACCCACTGCTCGGCTGTCGACCTACTCCCCTGGGTCAATGGGAGTGGACTACTGGTTGAGCAACGTTTTTTTTGTTTCCTCTGGGGTAGCGAATACTCAGGAAATGACACTAAAGTTTACAATTACAATTACAATTAAACAGTGGATAATCTGTCCTATTCACTGCCTCTAATCCCCCCGTGTCCCTCACTCACCCCAACACCCCTCCTCCCTTCTCAAAAACTGGTCATTTCCCTTGCCACGGTTCGGTTTTTATCCGCCACACACCCCCTCTGGTTCCCACCCCCCAAACCCTCTCACCCCCCCCCCCCCCCCCAACCCCTCACCTCTCCCCCACAAACTCCCCCACCCCCCACCCCCCCCCCCTCCCCTCCACGAACACAAACCCACCCCCCCTCTCAGTCCACACCCCTCCCCCCCCCCCCTTCCCCCCACCCGGTTCCTCACCTCTTCCCGGTCCCTCTTACCTTCCTCCCCCCCCCCCCACACCCCTCCCCAACTTTAAACTTCCTGGGTCTCTCCCTCTTTCCCGGGTCTTACCTTCAACCTGAAAAACGGTTCACACGAAACGTCACCTATCCATGTTCTCCACAGATGCTGCCCGACCCGCTGAGTTACTCCAGCCCAAGAAAGTAGGGATTAATGGGTCCCTTTCAGAATGGCAGGCTGTGATTAGTGGGGTGCCGCAAGGCACGGTGCTGGGACCGCAGCTATTTACAATATACATCAATGATTTAAATGAAGGGATTCAAAGTAACATTAGCAAATTTGCAGTTGACACAAAGCTGGGTGGCAGTGTGAACTGTGAGGAGGATGTTATGAGAATGCAGGGTGACTTGGGCAGGTTGGGGGAGTGGGCAGATGCATGGCAGATGCAGTTTAATGTGGATAAATGTGAGGTTATCCACTTTGGTTGTAAAAACAGGAAGGCAGATTATTATCTAAATGGTGTCAAGTTGGGAAAAGGGGAAGTACAACGGGATTTGGGGGTCCTTGTACATCAGTCAATGAAAGTAAGCATTCACGTACAGCAGGCAGTGAAGAAAGCGAATGGCATGTCATATAACAAGAGGAGTTGAGTATAGGAGCAAAGAGGTCCTTCTGCAGTTGTATAGGGCCCAAGTGAGACCACATCTGGAGTATTGTGTGCAGTTTTGGTCCCCTAATTTTGAGAAAGGACATTCTTGCTATTGAGGGAGTGCAGCGTAGGTTTACACAGTTAATTCCCGGGATGGCGGGACTGTCATATGCTGAGAGAATGGAGCAGCTGGGCTTGTACACTCTGGAGTTTAGAAGGATGAGAGAGGATCTCATTGAAACATATTAGATTGTTAATGGTTTGGACAAGCTAGAGGCAGGAAACATGTTCCCGATGTTGGGGGAGTCCAGAACCAGGGGCCACAGTTCAAGAATAAGGGGTAAGCTATTTAGAACGGAGATGAGGAGAAACATTTTCTCACAGAGAGTTGTGAGTCTGTGGAATTCTCTGCTTCAGAGGGCGGCGGAGACGGTTATCTGGATACGTTCAAGAGAGAGGCTCTTAAAAATAGCGGAGGCAGGGGATATGGGGAGAAGGTAGGAACGGGGTACTGATTGAGGATGATCAGCCATGATCACATTGAATGGCGGTGCTGCCTCAAAGGGCCGAATGGCCTACTGCACCTATTGTCTATTGTCTATAATGTTAAAGTGGTGGGTATGTCATATATAGCGAAGTTGGTTATCAAGCGATCACTACAGGGAGGCAAGTGGGCTGAAGAGTGGCAAATAGAGTTTAATGCAGATACGTGCGAGGTGTTGCATTTTGGGAACTCAAACCAGGGCAGGACCTTCATACACAAACACTACACACTGGGGACCAATTACAAAACCCAATTAACATACAAACCTGCAGATCTCTGCAATGTGAGGGGAAACCGGAGCACCCAGAGGAAACCCCCGCGGTCACAGGATAAAGGTACAAACTCCGTGCGAACAGCACCCATTGACAGGATGGAACACAGGTGCCTGGAGTCCGTCACTACTGATCCACCCTGACAGAGGCAGCCCTCGCACCAGCTCTCCCCGTGAGCTGTGGCTGAAACTCCGGCAGGGTTCACGGGTGTGGAATGAGCTTGATGGGGTCTCGTGTAAAGCGAGCCTTCGCTGATTCTTATCCTGGATGTGAACAGCTGCCGAGCGGAGCCGGTCTGTTGCAACTTTCAATCGCTCCGCACTCCAGGCTCAAGCGATCATTTCTCCCTTTGATCAGGTCGGTGGGGATCAGAGGGACAGTGGGTGTCTGGTCCAATGCACCCCCCCCCCCCCCCCGAATCAGTGCCCACCCCCAGCCAGCCTCCTCCTCCACCACCACCACCCCACCCCCCCATGTGCACCTGCCAGGCCCCCCACCATGTGCAAACCCCCCCCCCCTCCCGATCAGTGTCACCCCCAGCCACCCCCCCCCCCCCCCTTCAGCCCCTCCCCCATTCTCCAGCCCCCTCCCCCCACCACCAGCAGCTACCCCCATCAGTGCCCCCCCCCCTCCCGTTAGCCTGAGGGTGGGCCTGCCGATTGGCCATATGCAAGGGTCAGAGGGCGGAGGGCAGCGATGTGCCGCAGGGGTCAGGGGTCAATGCTGGTCATCTATTAACCATTTGGACGTCGAAGCAGTTAATGCCAGCAATATATTTGCCGGTGGAATAAACAATATTAGTGTGATCTTGGACTGAGGAGGATTATCTGAACAGCCAAGTTTACAGAAGGGTCATGGAACAATGATCGGCAGAAGGACGATACTGGCGATGGGCTGTAAGGAGCTGGGATGGCAGGTCAGGACATCATGGTGACTGATAACAGCTGTTCCTGGGTCTGGTGGTGCGCGCTTTCAAGCTTCTGTACCTTCTGCCGGACGGGAGCGGGGAGAAGAAGGAATGACCGGGGTGGGACCGGGACAAGTCTTTGATGATGTTGACTGTTTTCCCGAGGCAGCGTGAAGTGTAGATGGAGTCGATGGTGGGGAGTGTGGTCTGTGTGATGGACTGGGCTACATCTACAATGGGTGGGGAGTGTGGTCTGTGTGATGGACTGGGCTACATCTACAATGGGTGGGGGGAGTGTGGTCTGTGTGACGGACTGGGCTACATCTACAATGGGTGGGGAGTGTGGTCTGTGTGGTGGACTGGGCTACATCTACAATGGTGGGGAGTGTGGTCTGTGTGACGGACTGGGCTACATCCACAACTCTATGCGATTTGTTGCAAATTTACATTTATTCCGAGCCAATTAACCTACACACCTGCACGTCTTTCAAGTGTCGGAGGAAACAGAAGATCTCGGAGAAAATCCACGTTGTCATGGAGAGAATGTACAGACTCCGTACAGACAGCTCCTGTAGTCCCAGTTCTCTGGCGCCGGCTGCGCGATGAGGCAGCAACTCTACCGCTGCGCCACCATGTCACCTACTGTAAGAATGTCTGTACCTATAAAAAATAAACACTCTTGACTCTTTGATCTCACCCCATTCCCCTCCTGACCCCCCCACACCTTTCCTGCCCCTATAACACTCACTCCCCATCCCCTTCCATCCCCACCCACAACAACCTCTCCTACCACACCCTCACACCCACCCACCCACACCCTCACCCACCCACACCCACCCCCAACCCTCACACCCACCCCACACCCTCACTTACCCACACCCTCACCCACCCACACCCTCACTCTCACCCACCCACCACCCCAACCCCACACACACCCCACACCCTCACCCCTCACACCCTCACCCACCCTCACCCTCACCCACCCTCACCCTCACCCTCACCCACACCTCACCCTCACCCACCCTCACCCTCACCCCACCACCCTCACCCACCCACACCCTCACCCACCAACACCCTCACCACCCACACCCTCACCCTCACCCCACCCTCACCCTCACCTACCCCCACCCTCACCCCCCACACCCTCACCCCCACCCACCCCCACCCTCACCCACCCCAACCCTCACTCTCACCCACACCCACCCTCAACCACCCACACCCTCACCCACCCTCACATTACGCTAGGCTGACAGGCACGAGCTGCCCTTATACCCTTCCAACTTACTTTTCACCCCCCCCCCCCCATCCCCCAGCTCAGCCGTCCCCATACACGTAAAGCGACTCCACCGACCAACCTCTCCAAGTTCCCCTCTAATGCCGCCACAGTCATCATTGCCTCACTGTGGGACATTTACTTAGAGTCATAGAGTGATACAATGTGGAAACAAGCCCTTCCTCCAGCCCAACTTGCCCACACCAACCAACATGTCCCATTCACACTGGTCCCACCTGCCAGCGTTTCACCCATATCCCTCCAAACCTATCCTATCCATCCTTATAAACTTGTACCTGTACAGATGTTTTTTTTTTACATTTAGCAATAGTCCCTGCCCTTGCTACCTCCTCTGTTCCATACACCCACCACCCGTGTGTGAAGAGGTTGCCCCTCAGATGCCTATTTAATCTTTTCCCCCTCACCTTAAGCCTATGTCCCCCGGTTCTATCCTTCTCCATAACTACTTTAGAACCAGAAGCATTATTGTCAGTGTTGAAAGTGCGACCTCACTGACACCTCAGTCACTGCCCACCCCCCTTCCTCAAGAGGCGGCCCAGAGTTGGCCCCTCTCTTGTGGGGACTATATTGATTACGGAAGCTTTGTTGAACACATTTAACAAACTTCTTTGCGTCCAAACCTTTACACTAAGAGCGATCTGTCAATATGAGGGAAGTCTAGTTCAGTTTAGTTTAGTTTAGTTTAGTTCAGCTATACAGCGTGAAAACAGACCCTTCGGCCCACCGAGTCCGCACCGACCACTAATCACCGGTACACTATTTCTACCCTACACGGTCACAGAGTGGTACAGTGTGGAAACAGGCCCTTCGGCCCAACTTGCCCACACCGGCCAACATGCCCCATCTACACTAGTCCCATCTGCCTGCGCTTGGCCCATATCCCTCTAAACCTGCCCTATCCATGTGCCCGTCTAATTGTTTCTTAAAAAATAGGATAGTCCCAGCCTCAACTACCTCCTCTAGCAGCTTGTTCCATACACCCATCACCCTCTGTGTGAAAAGGTTTCCCCTCAGATTCCTATTGAATGTTTTCCCCTTCACCTTGCACCTGTGTCCTCTGTTCCTCGATTCCCCTACCCTGGGCAAGAGACTCTGTGCATCTACCCGATCTATTCCTCTCATGATTTTGTGCACCTCCATAAGATCCTCCTCATCCTCCTGCGCTCCAAGGAATAGAGACCCAGGCTACTCAACCTCCCTATAGCTCACACCCTCTAGTCCTGGCAACATCCTCGCGAATCTTCTGAGAACCCTTCCCAGCTTGAACTACGCACTCGGGGCAATTTACAGAAGCCAATTAACCTACAAACCTGTACATCTTTGGAGTGTGGAAGAAAACCTGAGCACCCGGAAAAAAAACCCCATGCGGTCACGGGGAGAACATGCAAACTCCGTACAGACAGCACCCGTAGCCGGGTGTCTGGCGCTGTGAGGCAGCGGCTCTATCGCTGCGCCGCCGTGCCGCCTTTGGATGAAATCTCCCTCTAATACCCCCCTGCTATTGTTACAAGTACCTCCCTGCATTCTCCCCACATCTGTTCCTCTAAACCCTGTGGAATGTTCAGGGCCTGTGATCCAGTACATCAGAGTGAGCAGCCCTTCCATGTTTTACCTGCTTAACTTCTCGATGATCCCCCGAGAACATGTTCTCGGAGTCCCGGTGTTGCCCCCACCCCTCCCCTCCCTCCCTACACTCCCCCTCCTTACCTGCACCCCTCTCCCTCCCCCCCCCCCCCCCCGCCCCCCCCCCCTTGCACTTGCAACTGGGTGACCCGGGACAGGCAGAAGACAAGCACTGGGGTGGGTGTGGAGACAGAGTCCGCGATACCTGACCACGGTGGCCTCTATAACCCGGCCTGGACTGTCCCATAGCCCGAAGGTACACACAAATGCTGGAGAAACTCAGCGGGTGCAGCAGCATCTATGGAGCTAGGGAAATAGGCAACGTTTCGGGCCGAAACCCTTAATCAGTTCCATAGCCCGGCATGGATCAGTCCCATAACCCGGCCTGGATCAGTCCCACAGCCCGGTATGGATCAGCCCGGCCTGGATCAGTTCCATAACCAGGCCTGGATCAGTCCCATAACCCGGCCTGGATCAGCCCGGCCTGGATCAGTCCCATAGCCCGGCCTGAATCAGTCCCCTAGCCCGGGCCTGGATCAGTCCCATAGCCCGGTCTGGATCAGTGTGTGAGGGGGCTGGAGCGGGCGAGACTGCGCCAGACAGCCGGATTACCCAGCACGGCATGGATTAGACTGGATCGGAGCGAGTGTTTCTCGCTGTCTGGAGAATTGTTCGTAGTTTGATGGAGTTACCGAGTTCCTGCCAGATCTCTCCCCTGCAATAAACTTTTGGCAGGAAGTATTAGCTCATGAGCTGTGACTTTCACATTAACCGTCCGCAGAGACCCCGTGAAGAAATAAATCTGTGCGGACGGAGGCCCAGCTTCCTCAGCTGATCGTCAGTCTGGCCTGCAGCCGCCAGCTGCCTCGTCATTCGGCCGCTCCACGGAGCAGAGACTGACCCTGGTCACTCGAGGACAAGCAGCGGTTAGAGTGCGGCAGTGAGACAGACCCGCCAACAGGCTGACCTGCCCCTGTAGAGCCATCAGTAACGTCCTCAACCCCCGGGCACCAGCTCCCGTCAACATCCCCCCACAATAACCCCACTCCCTCTCACTCCACAGGCTCGCTAATAGCCCACCCAGTACCCCCCCCCCCCCTTTACTCAACGCTCACAGACCCTTCACGGGTGGATTAAAGAGGGTGGGAGTGAGGGGGGGGTGTCTGCCTGAGTTGAATGTAAACCTGCACTAATCGAGGGTGGGGGGGGGGGGGGCAGAGTGAGGGGAGGGAAATAATGGA
>NC_073382.1:82636488-82661488 GCF_028641065.1 Leucoraja erinaceus | reverse complement strand
TAGTCTTACTGTCTCCGACTACATTCTATCTCTCTCCAGCCCCCTCCTCTGCTTTAAAAATATCAATTCACATGGCCACCATAGCCATCTGTGGCAAAGAATTCCACAGATTCACCACCCTCTGACTAAACAAATTCCTCCTCATCTTCCTAAGGGAACGTCCTTTAATTGTGAGGCGATGACCTCTGGTCCTAGACTCTCCCACTCATGGAAACATCCTCTCCGCATCCACTCTATCCAGGCCTTTCACTATTCTGTATGTTTCAATGAGGTCTCCACTCATTCTTCTAAACTGCAGCGAGTACAGGCCCAGTGCCGACAAATGCTCATCATATGTTAAACCGCTCATTCCTGGGATCATTGTTGTAAACCTCCTCTGGACCCTCTCCAGAGCCAGCACATCCTTCCTCTGATATGGGGCACAAAATTGTGGAGGAGGGGTGGGGGCTGGGGAAGGGGAAGGCAGGGAGGGGAGAGAGGGTGAGGGAGGGAGGGGGGGAGGGGAAAAGTGGAGGGGGAGGGGAGCCTCCTAATTGGACTGATGCCGGGAATCAAAAATCTCAAACTCAGAAATCACTTTGCAAACATTTTAATTCCTTAATTTACATAAAGTCCCCCGTGGGTCAGAGCACCCATCCCGGCACCCTGGGGTGCTAGAGGCACATCACCCAGTGGGGGACGGGTCAGCGGGGGGGGTCAGTGGGAGAAGGGGGGCCAGTGAGGGGGGGGGGGTCAGTGGGAGAAGGGGGGGCCAGTGAGGGGGGGGGGTCAGTGGGAGAAGGGGGCCAGTGAGGGGGGGGTCAGTGGGAGAAGGGGGCCAGTGAGGGGGGGTCAGTGGGAGAAGGGGGGGGCCAGTGAGGGGGGTGGGTCAATGGGGGAGGGGGTCCAGTGAGGGAGGGGGGGGTCAGTGGGAGAAGGGGGGCCAGTGAGGGGGGTGGGTCAGTGGGGGAGGGGGGCAGTGGGAGGAGGGGGGGCCAGTGAGGGAGGGGGGGGGTCAGTGGGGGAGGGGGGCCAGTGCGGGAGGGGGGGGTCAGGGGGGGGAGGGGGGGGGCCAGTGAGGGGGGGGGGTAAGTGGGGGAGGGGGGGGGGCAGTGGGGGAGAAGGGGGGCCAGTGAGGGGGGTGGGTCAGTGGGAGAAGGGGGGCCAGTGGGGGAGGGTGGGTCAGTGGGGGGGGGGGGCCAGTGAGGGGGGGGGCCAGTGAGGGGGGGGGCCAGTGGGGGGGGGCAGTGAGGGGGGGGGGCCAGTGAGGAGGGGGGCCAGTGAGGGGGGTGGGTCAGTGGGGGGGGGGGGGAGGGGGTCAGTGGGGGAGGGGGGTCAGTGGGGGAGGGGGTCAGGGGAGGGGGGCCAGTGAGGAGGGGGCCAGGGGGGTGGGTGGGGGGGGGGGGGTGGGGGTGGGGGAGTGGGGGGGGCCAGTGAGGGGGGGGGGTGAGGAGGGGGGGCCAGTGAGGGAGGGGTGGGTCAGGGGTGGGGTCAGTGGGGGGGGGGTCAGTGAGGGGGGGGGGTCAGTGGGGGGGGGGGTCAGAGGGGGGAGGGGGGCCAGTGAGGGGGGGTCAGTGGGGGAGGGGGGGTCAGTGGGTGGGGAGGGGGGCCAGGGAGGGAGGGGGGTGGGGGGGTCAGTGGGGGAGGGGGGGAGGGGGGTCAGTGGGGGAGGAGGGGTCAGTGGGGGAGGGGGGGGCCAGTGAGGGGGGGGGCCAGTGAGGGGGGGGGGGGCCAGTGAGTGGGGTGGGTCAGTGAGGGGGGGGGGGGGGGGGGGGGTGAGTGAGGGGGTGGGTCAGTGGGGGTGGGTCAGTGGGGGGGGGGGGCAGTGAGGGGGATGGGTCAGTGAGGGGGGGGGGAGGGGGGTCAGTGGGAGAAGGGGGGCCAGTGAGTGGAGGGGGGGGCCAGTGAGGGGGGGGGTACCAGTGGGGGAGGGGGGCCAGTGAGGGGGGGGTGGGTCAGTGGGGGGAGGGGGGTCTGCCCTGGTCCCTTCCTCCTGCGGTGAGTGGTCCTGGGGCCCAGGTTCACCGGCGGGAGCTTGGCATGTGGGGGCGTGTCCCGGTGCGGTTCGAAGGCCGGCGGTCAGTCTGATGGTCAGCCAGTGGCCAGAAGCCCAGAGTAGTCAGTGGGTGTGAGCAGGCCACCTCTCTCCGCCTCTCCCGAACCAGTCTGAGTTTATTTACAGCTACAGGTACAGCCCTGTCCTGGGACAGTCCCTGCTGGTCCACGTGTATTTAGGTCCCCAGATCCTGTCCTGGGCCAGTCCGGGCCGCTCCAGGTATATTTACAAGCCCAGGTGCTGTCCTGGGTCGGTCCATATATGTTTGCAGCTACAAGTCCTGGCCCGGACTTATCCAGGTGATTTAGAACCCCTGCTCTTGTGCCAGGCCTTTTACTGGGCTGGTCCGGGCCACTCCAGGTGTATTTACAAGCACAGGTGCTAACCCGGCCTGGCCCAGGTATATTTACAGGTACAGCTTCTGTCCCACACGCTCCACGGACTGGGGTGCCCGTTCCCACTGCACCATCACTGCAGGTACCGGTAAACCTTGAAGCAGTGGTTGCCAGAGTCGGCCACAGCCACGTGCCCGTCGGAGGTAAGGGCCAGACCCTGGGGTCCATACAGGGGGTCCGCGGCGGTGTTGATGTATGACAGGAAGGAGCCCGAGCTGTCAAAGACCTGCGGGGAGAGAGAACAGCACGTGGAAGCCACAGAACCGTGTCTGAGGAAGGATCCCGACCAGGAACATCATCTATCCATGTCCTCAGCAGCTGAGCGGATGGAAGCAGCAGCCAGAGGAGGAAGTTTGGAATTCTTTGAGGAAGTAAATAGCTGGACAGAGAAAGGAGTCAGTGGATGTTGTTGACCTAGATTTTCAGAAAACCTGTGATAAGGTGCCACACTTCAGGCGGCTGTGGAAGGCGAGAGCCCACGGTATCAAAGACCAGATACAAGCGTGGATACACTATTTTCTAAATGGGGAAAGAATCCAAAAATCGGAGGTGCAAAGGGAAGTGCTGGTGCAGAATTCCCAAAAGGTTAATTTGCAAGTCAAATTGGTAGTAAAGAAAGGAAACATAATGCTAGCATTTATATTGAGAGGGTTAGAA
Source organism: Leucoraja erinaceus (assembly GCF_028641065.1). Classification (NCBI taxonomy): domain Eukaryota; kingdom Metazoa; phylum Chordata; class Chondrichthyes; order Rajiformes; family Rajidae; genus Leucoraja; species Leucoraja erinaceus. The sequence goes on along the minus strand of NC_073382.1, from coordinate 82,658,401 downwards.
AACAAAAACAGGGATGTAATGCTGAGGCTCTATAAGGCGCTGGTCAGGCCGTATTTGGAATATTGTGAGCAATTTTGGGCACCGTATCTGAGGAAGGATGTGCCGGCTCTGGAGAGGGTCCAGAGGAGGTTTACAAGGATGACCCCAGGAATGAGTGGGTTAACATATGATGAGCGTTTGTCGGCACTGGGCCTGTACTTGCTGGAGTTAATAAGAATGGGGCGGCACCTCATTGAAACGTACAGAATAGTGAAAGGCCTGGATAGAGTGGATGTGGAGAGGATGTTTCCACTAGTGGGAGAGTCTAGCAGCAGAGATCACAGCCTCAGAATAAACGTGTGTACCTTTAGAAAGGAGACACGGAGCAATCCATGGCAGGTGAATCTGTGGAATTCTTTGCCACAGACAGCTGTGGAGGCAAAGTCAGTGGATATTTTTAAGGCAGAGACAGATAGATTCTTGATTAATACGGGTATCAGAGGCTACGGGGAGAAGGCAGGAGAATGGGGTTGAGAGGGAGAGATAGATCAGGCATGAGTAAATGGCGGAGTAGGCTTGATGGGCCGAATGGCCTAACTCTGCTCCTATCACTGATGACCTTATGAAGGTGCTATAACAACACCTAAAAGATAGTTGGACAGGTACATGTACAGGAACAGGTTTGGAGAGATATGGGCCGAGCTCAGACAGGCGTGTCTATTGTAGGTGGGGTGGTTGAGCTGGCAGCGAGATCCTCAGTTAATGATCCATTAGTGCGGAATGTGGGTGCTGGTGGCAGCGACAGTAACACATACACAATGGGGGCCAGGGTCAGAATGGATTGCTCAAAGCTAGTATAAGCTCGATGGGCTGAACAGCCTTCCTGTCACAAGTGAGCGAACAGTGAAGAGTTGCAAACTAACCACTCCTCTGCACACTTGATTCCACGACATCCAACCCAAACAACACGCTCCAGGGGTCAGGCACACTCCCGGGGTCAGGGGGTCACATACACTCCTGGGGTCACGGGGTCACATGCACTCCTGGGGTCACGGGGTCACACACACTCCCAGGGTCACACACACTCCTGGGGTCACGTACACTCCTGGGGTCACGGGGTCACATGTACTCCCGGGGTCACAGGGTCATACACACTCCCGGGGTCAAGGGTTCACGCACACTCCCAGGGTCAACGGTTCACGCACACTCCCAGGGTCACTGGGTCACGCACTCCCAGGGTCATGGGGTCACACACTCCCAGGGTCATGGGGTCACACACACTCCCAGGTCACGCACATTCGCAGGGTCACACAATCGCAGGGTCACGGGGTCACAAACTCGCAGGGTCACGGGGTCACACACTCCCAGGGTCACGGGTCAGACACACTCCCAGGGTCACGGGGTCACACACACTCCCAGGGTCACGCACTCGCAGGGTCACGGGGTCACACACTCGCAGGGTCACGGGGTCACACACTCCCAGGGTCACGGTGTCACACACACTCCCCAGGGTCACGGGGTCACACACACTCCCAGGGTCACGCACTCGCAGGGTCACGGGGTCACACACTCGCAGGGTCACGGGGTCACACACTCGCAGGGTCACGGGGTCACACTCGCAGGGTCACGGGGTCACACACACTCAGGGTCACGGGGTCACACACACTCCCAGGGTCACGCACACTCGCAGGATCACGGGGTCACACACTCGCTGGGTCATGGGGTCACACACAGGGTCACGGGGGTCACACACTCCCAGGGTCACGGGGTCACACACACTCCCAGGGCCACACACACTTCCAGGGTCACGGGGTCACGCACCCTCCCAGGATCACGGGGTCACGCCCCCTCTTGCCCCCCACCTGTATCCGGCTGTTGCCCCAGTCAGCGATGATGATGTTGCCATTGGCATCGACGGCCACCCCCGTGGGGGCGTTGAACTGACCGTTGCCCTCGCCGTGGGACCCGAACTTGAAGAGGAATTCCCCGTCGGAGTTATAAACCTGCGGGAAGCAGCACAGGATCAGTCGGCCGCGCAGACCACAGACCACAGGCCCAGCAGCCCGGGGAAAGGGGGGGTTCACCCGAACCCCTACACCACCCGTCACCGTAACCCCTACCCCACCCGCCCGCACGGACCCAGGGGAGAAGTCACGGCCACAGGGGAGAGGTCACGGACCCAGGGGGGGGGAGAGGTCACGGACCCATGGGAAGAGGTCACAGATCCATGGGAGAGGTCACGGCCCCATGGGAGAGGTCACGGCAGGGTCACAGCCAGTGCATGTGGGCTGGAGGCCGCAACTGACCCATCAACCTGTGAGCATAGGGTCAGTGCCAGTCAGCACTGGGGTCAGTGGAGTCAGGGGTGATGTTAGATTGAGTAATGCACCATTGACCTTATTGCAGAGGGACCGCTGGCCCCCGTCTCCCCGTCACGACAAGCTCCGTCTTGACTCGTGCGCTACTTCACACTTCCTACATGAACTCCGTGGGCGGCACGGTGGCGCAGCGGGTGGAGCTGCTGCCTCGCAGCGCCAGAGACCCGGGTTCGATCCTGACTACGGGTGCTGTCTGTACAGAGTTTGTATGTTCTCCCCGTGACCTGCGTGGGTTTTCCTCCCACATTCCAAAGACGTACATGTTTGTAAGTTAATTGGTTTCTGTAAGTTGGTCCAAGCTGGAAAGGATACAGAGAAGATTTACGAGGATGTTGCCGGGAGTAGAGGGTGTGAGCTATTGTAATGTGTCCCCATTGTGTGTCGTGTTCATGTGCGGGGATCGCTGGTCGGCACAGACTCGGTGGCCTGAAGGGCCTGTTTCCGCGTTGTATCTCTGAACTAAACTAAACTAAAACTGACTAAACAAGACACAAATTGCTGGAGTAACTTCAGGCAGCATCTCTGGAGAACATGGAAAGGTGATGTTTCAATTTCTCCCCCTTGTGACTGAGTGGAACGGGCTGACTGCTAGTGGCTGGAGGTCTGTGACCCGTGGAGTTCCCCAGGGATCTTGTCTGGGACCTCTGCTGTTTGTGGCAAATACAAACAGCTTGGCTGTAAATGTAGACGGGTTGATGAGTAAGTTTACACAATAGGCAATAGGTGCAAGAGTAGGCCATTCGGCCCTTCAAGCCAGCACCGCCATTCAATGTGATCATGGCTGATCATCCACAAATGACACTAACGACATCCGCAGATGACACTAAGATTGCTGGGGTCACAGACTGACTGTGAGGACGGCTGTCAAGTATTCAGCGGGATATAGATCAGCAGCAGAAATGGGCAGAGAAATGGCAGATGGAGTTTAATGCGAGCAGGTTCAGCACAGTGGGAGATGCCGGGTGACTTGGTCAGGTTGGGGGAGTGGGCAGACGCATGGCAGATGCAGTTTAATGTGGATAAATGTGAGGTTATCCACTTTGGTGGCAAGAACAGGAAGGCAGATTATTATCTGAATGGTGTCAGATTAGGAAAAGGGGAAGTACAACGGGAAATGGGTGTGCTTGTACATCAGTCACTGAAAGTAAACCTGCTGGTACAGCAGGCAGTGAAGAAAGCGAATGGCATGTTGGCCTTCATTGCGGGAGGATTTGAGTTTAGGAGTAAAAAGGTCCTATTGCAGTTGTACAGGGCCTGAGTGAGACTGCACCTGGAGTATTGTGTGCAATTTTGGTCCCCTAATTTGAGGAAGGACATTCTTGCTATTGAGGGAGTGCAGCGTAGGTTTACAAGGTTAATTCCCAGGATGGCGGGACTGTCATATGATGAAAGACTGGGCTTGTATTTACCAGAAGTGTGAAGAATGAGAGGGAACCTTATAGAAACACTAGACCAAGTGGGACTCGTCCCCTCAATGCGCCGTTGTAGTCGGGGGGGGGGGGGGGGGGGGGGGGGGGGGAAGCTGCATCACACACACACTAACCACGCCACACACACACAGGGGGGGGGGGGGGGGAGGAGGGGGGGGGGGGAGAGGGGGGGGGGGCAGAGTAGAGGGAGAGGGGGGGAGGGACGGGGAGGGAAGTATCCACTTAAATTTAGGATGGGAGGGGATCTTACATAGAAACATAGAAATTAGGTGCAGGAGTAGGCCATTCGGCCCTTCGAGCCTGCACCGCTATTCAATATGATCATGGCTGATCATCCAACTCAGTATCCCGTACCTGCCTTCTCTCCATACCCCCTGATCCCCTTAGCCACAAGGGCCACATCTAACTCCCTCTTAAATATAGCCAATGAACTGGCCTCAACTACCCTCTGCGGCAGAGAATTCCAGAGATTCACCACTCTCTGTGTGAAAAAAGTTCTTCTCATCTCGGTTTTAAAAGATTTCCCCCTTATCCTTAAGCTGTGACCCCTTGTCCTGGACTTCCCCAACATCGGGAGCAATCTTCCTGCATCTAGCCTGTCCAACCCCTTAAGAATTTTGTAAGTTTTTATAAGATCCCCTCTCAATCTCCTAAATTCTAGAGAGTATAAACCAAGTCTATCCAGTCTTTCTTCATAAGACAGTCCTGACATCCCAGGAATCAGTCTGGTGAACCTTCTCTGCACTCCCTCTATGGCAAGAAACATATAAAATTCTTAAAGGATTGAACAGGCTAGATGCAGGGAAAATGTTCCTGATGTTGGGAGAGTCCAGAACCAGGGGTCACAGCTTAAGAATAAGGGGTCGGACATTTAGAACTGAGATGTGAATCTGCGTAATTCACTGCCACAGAAGGCAGTGGAGGCCGATTCATTGGATGTTTTCAAGAGAGAGTTAGATTTAGCTCTTGGGGCTAAAAGATTCAAGGGATATGGGGAAAAGGCAGGAACGGGGTACTGATTGTGGATGATCAGCCATGATCACATTGAATGGCGTTGCTGGCACATTGAAGGGCCGAATGGCCTACTCCTGCACCTATTGTTCTATGTTTGCCCGCGGCCCCACGGACAGCTCACCTTCACTGAGTGGTTGTGGAAATCAGTCACCAGGATCTCGTTCTTGTTGTTGACGGCAACAAAGTGCGGCCCTGTCGGGGGGGAGGGGAGAGGGGGGGGGTGGGGAGAGAGAGGGAGAGAGAGGGGAAGAAAGAGACAGAGAGAGACAGAGAGACAGAGAGAGACAGAGAAAGTCACAGTACTTTCCAAGTAGTCACAGTCCACCTCCTCCCAGACCCTCCCCCCCCCCACCCCCCCATCTCATCAACCCCGGGACGTGGGTCCAGTGACCAGTGACTGTCCCAGCCACAGCTGGGGTACTGCGTGCAGTTTTTGTCACCCCATTCCTGGGACAGGGTGGTGGCTTTGGAAAGGTGCCAAGGAGTTGAGTGGAGTTATACCGGAATTGAAGGGTTTTAGCCACACGGAGCGCTGGGAACGGACGGGTTGTTCGCTGTGGAACGTCAGAGGTCGAGGAGAGACCTGATCACTGGTGACGTGAGCAAATTGTGAGCAGTTTTGGGCCCCGTATCTGAGGAAGGATGTGCCGGCTCTGGAGAGGGTCCAGAGGAGGTTTACAAGAATGATCCCAGCAATGAGTGGGTTAACCTTGGTGAGACCACACCTGGAGCATTGCGTACAGTTTTGGTCTCCAAATCTGAGGAAGGACATTATTGCCATGGAGGGAGAGCAGAGTAGGTTCACCAGACTGATTCCTGGGATGTCAGGACTTTCATATGAAGAAAGACTGGACAGACTCGGCTTGTACTCGCTAGAATTTAGGAGATTGAGGGGCGATCTTATAGAAAGTTACAAAATTCTTAAGGGGTTGGACAGGCTAGATGCAGGAAGATTGTTCCCGATGTTGGGGAAGTCCAGGACAAGGGGTCACAGTTTAAGGATAAGGGAGAAATCTTTTAGGACGGAGATGAGAAAGTGACACAGTGAGTGGTGAATCTGTGGAAATTCTCTGCCATAGAAGGTAGTTGAGGCCACAGTTCATTGGCTATATTTAAGAGGGAGTTAGATGTGGTCCTTGTGGCTAAAGGGATTAGGGAGTATGGAGAGAAGGCAGGTACGGGATACTGAGTTGGATGATCAGCCATGATCATATTGAATGGCGGGGCAGGCTCGAAGGGCCGAATGGCCTACTCCTGCACCTATTTTCTATGTTTCTAACCTATGATGAGCGTTTGGCGGCACTGGGCCTGTACTCGCTGGAGTTTAGAAGGATGAGGGGACACCTCATTGAAACGTACAGAATAGTGAAAGGCCTGAATAGAGTAGATGTGGAAAACGCGGAGCGAGGAACTGCAGATGCTGGTTTAATCCAACGATAGACACAGAATGCTGGAGTAACTCAGCGGGACAGGCAGCGTCTCTGGGGAGAAGGAATGGGTGACGACTCGGGTCGAGACCCTTCTTCAGACTCAGGATGGATAGGCAGGTGCGGACAGATGTGGGTCAGCTTGATTTGGCACGCACATGATGGGCTGAAGGGCCTGTCGCTGTGTTGTACTGACCAGTGCTCATGTCACAGTCTTGTTCCTGGGACAGGGGACCAGAGCAGTGGAGGTACACGGTAGATCTGAGGGTACGTTGTTCAGACAGAGGATGCTGGGTATCTGGATCTAGCTTCTGTAATTGCAGATTACAGTCCCCAATGTGTGTAGGATAGTGCTAGTATACAGGGTGATTGCCGACTCCGTGGGATAAAGGGCCTATATCCACTTTGTATCTCTAAACTCATAAGGAATAGGAGCAGAATTAGGCCATTCGGCCCATCAAGTCTACTCCGCCATTCAATCATGGCTGATCTATCTCTCCTTCCTAACCCCATTCTCCTGCCTTCTCCCCATAACCTCTGACACCCGCACTAATCAAGAATCTATCTATCTCTGCCGTAAATATACCCACTGACTTATGGCCTCCACAGCCGTCTGTGGCAAAGAATTCCACAGATTCACCACCCTCTGACTAAAGAAATTCCTCCTCATCTCCTTCCTAAAAGAACGTCCTTTAATTCTGAGGCTGTGACCTCTGGTCCTAGACTCTCCCACTGGTGGAAACATCCTCTCCACATCCACTCTAACCAAGCCTTTCACTATTTTGTAAGTTTCAATGAAGTTCCCCCTCATCCTTCTAAACTCCAGCGAGTACAGGCCCAGTGCCGCCAAACGCTCATCATAGGTTAACCCGCTGAATCGTGCGATTGTTCTTGTAAACCTGCTCTGGACCCTCTCCAGAGCCGACACATCCTTCCTCAGATATGGTGCCCAAAACTGCTCACAATATTCCAAATGTGGCCTGACCAGCACCTTATAGAGCCTCAGCATTACATTCCTGTTTTTGTGCACAAGCTCTCTTGAAATAAATGCTAGCATTGAGTTTGCTTTTTGTCTGTAATGGGTGGGGAAGGTGTAGAGGGACATGCAGACGTATGGGACTAGCCTGGCGAAGCAGCATGGTGGGTGGGTATGAATGAGGTGGGCCGAAGGGCCAGTTTGGGTGCTGTACTATGGTGCATGGTGCAGCAGACGTGGGCCAGTGAGGCAGAGAGTGGAGACATTGGGGAGTTATTACCATCCAGTGTACCTGCAAACTGTCTGTCTGCAGTTCCCCGCGCACCAAACCGTGTCACCAGCTTCCCGTTGGACTGGAAGATGAAGACACTGCAAGCCTTGTTGTCCACCACGATCAGGTGGCCGTTACGGTCAACGGCAACGCCCTTCGGTCCCAACAACTTGCCCGCACCTATCTTACTCTGCAGGAGAGGAGGGGAGGGGGAGGAGGGGAGAGAGGAGGAGAGGAGGGGAGAGAGGAGGGGGGAGGGAGAGAGAGGAGGGGGGAGAGAGGGGGACAGAGAGGGGGGAGAGAGGGGGGAGAGAGGGGAAGGGAGAGAGGGAGAGAGGGGGGAGAGAGAGGGGGGAGAGAGGGGGGGAGAGGAGGAGGAGAGAGAGGGGAGAGAGAGGGGGGGAGAGAGGGGAATAGAGAGAGAGAGAGGGAGAGAGGGGGGAGAGAGAGGGAAGAGAGAGAGGGAGGGGAGAGAGAGAGAGAGGGAGAAGAGAGGGGAGAGAGAGGGGGGGAGAGAGAGGGGGAGAGAGGGGGGAGAGGGGGGGAGGGGGGGAGAGAGGGGGGAGAGGGAGGGGGAGAGAGGGGGGGAGGAGAGAGAGGGAGAGGGGGGGGGGGGGCGAGGGAGGGAGGGAAAAAGAGAGGAGAGAGAGAGGGGGGGGAGAGAGGGGGAGAGGGGTGGGAGAGGGAGATGGTGAGAGAGGGGAGAGGGAAGAGAGAGAGAGGGGGGAGAGAGGGGGGGAGAGAGGGGGGGGGGAGGGAGGGGGGGGGGAGAGGGGGGAGAGAGAGGGGAGAGAGGGGGGGGGAGAGAGGGGGGAGAGAGGGGGGAGAGAGAGAGGGGGGGGGAGAGAGGGGGGAGAGAGGGGGGGGGGAGAGAGGGGGGGGGGGAGAGGGGGGGGGGGAGAGGGGGGGAGAGAGGGGAAGGGAGAGGAGGGGAGGGGAGAGGGGGAGGGGAGAGAGGGGATGCGAATGGGGGTAGTGAGAGAGAGGGAGAGAGTGCGTCATGAAGTGATACAGTGTGGAAACAGACCCTTTGGCCCAACTTGCCGATGCCGACCAACGTGTCCCATCTACACTAGTCCCACCTGCCAGCGTTTGGCCCATATCCCTCCATGTACCTGTTGTGATAGTCCCAGCCTCAACTACCTCCTCCAGCAGCTCGCTCCATACACCCACCACCCTCTGTGTGGAAAGGTTGCCCCTCAGGTTCCTATTAAATCTTTCCTCTCTCACTTCAAACTTATGTCCTCTGGTCCTCGATTCCCCTGCCCTGGGCAAGAGACTCTGTGCATCTACCCGATCTATTCCTCGCATGATTTTATACACCTCCATAAGATCTCCCCTCATCCACCTACGTTGTGAGGAAAAAAGTTCTAGCCTGCACCAGCCTCTCCCTGTAGCTCACACCCTTGCGTCCCAGCAACATCCTCGTAAATGCACAAGTGTCCGGCCCTGGTTTGATTTCCCGAAACACAGCAACTCACATTGATTTGCATTAAACTCCATCAACTATTCCTCAGCCCATCCGAGCTGATCCCCAAGATCTTTAGTTTAGATACAGATCGTGCAGTAAATATTGATCACCATCATCACTATCTACAATCCACTTTAGTGTCATCAGCAAACTTACTAAACCATGCCTTGTACAATCATATCCAAATCATTGATATAACTAGTAACGGGCCCAGCACCTGAAACTGCAACAAGACCTCCCAATGTCTATACTCAATACTCTGACTGATGAAGGCCAAAGTGCCAAAAGCCTTTTTGACCACCTTATCTGCCTGCGACTCGACCTTCAAGGAACCATGCACCTATACTAGATCCCTCTGCTCTACAACACTGCCCAGAGGCCTACCATTCACTGTGTAGGTCCTGCCCTTGTTCGACATCCCAAAATGCAACACCTCACACTTCTCTGTATAAAATTCCATCAACCATTCCTCCGCCCACCTGGCCAATCGATCCAGATCCTGCTGCAATCGTTCACAACCATCTTCACTATCTGCAAAACCACTCACTTTTGTATCATCAGCAAACTTGCTAATCTTGCCCTGTATGTTCTCATCCAAATCATTGAAACATAGAAACATAGAAAATAGGTGCAGGAGTAGGCCATTCAGCCCTTCGAGCCTGCACCGCCATTCAATATGATCATGGCTGTTCATCCAACTCAGTATCCTGTGCCTGCCTTCTCTCCATACCCCCTGATCCCTTTAGCCACAAGGGCCACATTTAACTCCCTCTTAAATATAGCCAATGAACTGGCCTCAACTACCTTCTGCGGCAGAGAATTCCAGAGATTCACCACTCTCTGTGTGAAAAAAGTTTTCCTCATCTCGGTCCTAAAAAAATTCCCCCTTATCCTTAAACTGTGACCACTTGTTCTGGACTTCCCCAACATTGGGAACAATTTTCCTGCATCTAGCCTGTCCAACCCCTTAAGAATTTTGTAAGTTTCTATAAGATCCCCCTCAAGCTTCTAAATTCTAGCGAGTACAAGCCGAGTCTATCCAGTCTTTCTTCATATGAAAGTCCTGACATCCCAGGAATCAGTCTGGTGAACCTTCTCTGTACTCCCTCTATGGCAAGAATGTCTTTCCTCAGATTAGGGGACCAAAACTGTACGCAATACTCCAGGTGTGGTCTCACCAAGACCCTGTACAACTGCAGTAGAACCTCCCTGCTCCTATACTCAAATCCTTTTGCTATGAATGCTAACATACCATTCTCCTTCTTCACTGCCTGCTGCACCTGCATGCCTACTTTTAATGACTGGTGTACCATGACACCCAGGTCTCGTTGCATCTCACTCTTTCCTAATCGGCCACCATTCAGATAATAATCTACTTTCCTGTTTTTGCCACCAAAGTGGATAACTTCACATTTATCCACATTATACTGCATCTGCCATGCATTTGCCCACTCACCCAGTCTATCCAAGTCACCTTGCAGCCTCCTAGCATCCTCCTCACAGCTAACACTGCCTCCCAGCTTCGTGTCATCCGCAAACTTGGAGATGTTGCATTCAATTCCCTCGTCCAAATCATTAATATATATCGTAAATAGCTGGGGTCCCAGAACTGAGCCTTGCGGTACCCCACTAGTCACTGCCTGCCATTGTGAAAAGAAACCGTTTACTCCTACTCTTTGCTTCCTGTTTGCCAGCCAGTTCCGTGAGGGACTCCATGAAGAAGCCCGCCCACAGCGCATGCGTGCCATATCGCAAACAACGCATGAACGAGTCGCACCTGGGGAGGACGTCCCCGTGAATGGGAGAATAAAAGCCGACGAACGGCAGGTAAGTGACTCTGCATTTCTAACTTGTTTTAGGAATGGACAGAGTGCCTACAAGAAAGTCGGTGAGGAAGCAGCAAATGAGTCGGGAAGGAGCCGGGGACCTGCAGCAGCAGCAGCCGTTGCCACAGGTGTTATCCATGGAGGAACCTGTGATGCCCGACTTGAGCCCCGCGCCGGCTAAATCGATTTCTCGACCGGGCGGGAAGGCAAAACGTAAGTCCCACCACCTTAATTCGGGTGGTGGAGACAGTCCTTACCAGTTCAGGGGAACTGAGGAGCAGCTGCGGGATATGGAGCAGCCAGGAGCGGCCAGCCCTACGGAGCTGGAAAGCCGCTATCAGTGGATGGATGTCCAGCCGCCGACGACAGGTGCTCGTGAGTACCGGGGTCGGGAAGGGCGGCAGGATAATATGGAGCGGCCGGGAGCGACCAGTGCAGGAAGGCATGGGGACCGGCAACGGGTACCGCGAGCGACTAGTGCCCGAGTGCACGGAAGTCGGTTGGAGCGGCCCGGGAAGCACCCGCGATCGACCAGCGCCCGAGAGCGCGAAAGTCGGCTGGAGCGGCTGCTGGACGAAATTGTCCTACGTGGCAGGCTCCGTGAGAGGGAGGATAGCCACAGTGGGCACTATGTAAGCCCCACAGCAGGTTCCCTTAAAGGGCTGCAAGATATCTCAGACTCCTCTGAGGGGGATATTGAAAGTCTGATGAGCTCACAATCGGAGCAAGAGGTGGATTCGGCTTCTCCCATTGAAGGGAGGGAGCATAACTTACTGGATATGGTGGGACAGTATTTTCAGCAGCAGCAGACCGGCAAGGACCTCGAGGAAAGGATGGCTGCAAGTATCGAATACATGTCCACACACCAGTTGCAGGCTAATACGATGGCTGAAGTATTGGCAAGGCATTTACCACCTAGGAATTGTAATGCGCTGCATGTAGCCAGTGTTAACAAGCGTATTTGGAAGCATGTGGGGGGCGGTATCAGAAATCAGGATCTTAAGGTCCAAAACGCCCTCAAGAGTCTCACAGCGGGGCTCACAGCTCTGGCCCGTTCCTTTGAGAATGTGGAAATGAATAGCGACCAAAAGGATGCATTAGCATTACTGTGTAATGTGCAGTTTGAATTGAATAACTTAAGGAAGGGAGCTATTCAGCCGGTACTTGACCCTAAATTCGCGGTCTTGTGCAAGGAGAGGGATATTAAACCTCAAACGCTTCTATTTGGTGGAGACTTGTCTAAGCAGGTCAAAGAGTTGGATGAGGAGGCCAGGACTTTGGGGCTGATAAGGGCAGCGAAGGGGTACCTAGGTAGAAGGTATCAACCCTATGGGCGTCCTAGAAAGGGTGGCCAATTTAATACCACCAGGAATTGGAAAGAGAGGAGCCCACAGAGGCAACAGCGTCCTTTTTTAGGGTTTGGCCCGGGACGTCCGCAGTGGAAAATGCGGAAGCCAGTACATCAGCAGCCATCGTATACCCAACATCAAGGGCCTCCACATCAGCGCACCAAAACAAGAAAATAAATAAATTATCACCGATAACCATGGAGGTAGGTGAATCTGCGGCTCCGAAAGTTGTAGGGAGCACGGAGGTTGGAGGGGTATTGCAATTTCATTTGCAAGCATGGTGCAGTATAACTAAGGACAGATTTATCCTTAGCAGTATTAAGGGATATCTCATAGAGTTTATCCATGAACATAACCCTCCAGTACAACATACACCGGACAGGAAATATATACTTACTAAATTAGAACAAGCGAAAGCTCACATAGAAATAAAAAGATTATTTAATCAAGGAGTCATTGAACAAACCAAACCTGAAAAACAGGAGTTTGTATCCAACATATTTATTAGGAATAAGAAAGATGGGGGTTGTCGAGTTATTATTGATTTGTCAACACTTAATAATTTTGTGCAATATGTTCATTTTAAAATGGATACGTTTAGCACTGCTATAGACTTAGTGTCTAAAGGCTATTTTATGGCAAGTATTGACCTTAAGGATGCTTACTATACAATACCCATTAGATATAGACACAGGAGGTTTTTGAAATTTAATTGGATGGGACAGCTTTGGCAGTATAAGGCTTTGCCAAATGGACTTACGTCTGCGCCCAGGTTGTTTACAAAAATTCTAAAACCAGCCTTGGCACTGCTGCGACAACAAAATCATAGAGTAATGGCATATTTGGATGACATCCTTATAGTGGGGAAAACTTATGAATTGGCATGTCAGGCAGTGGAGGCCACCAAGCAATTGTTTCAACACCTGGGGTTTATTATCCATCCAATTAAGTCCAATTTAACACCATCAACTAAAATGGATTACCTGGGGTTCACCATTAACTCAATTGATATGCTAGTGACTTTACCTCTAGGGAAAGCCACAGAGATACAAAGTGATTGTTTAGAGCTTATTAATACTGTTAAGCCATCCATTAGACGGGTAGCCAGAATGATTGGGAAAATTGTGGCTGCTTTTCCTGCCATACAATTTGGACCATTACATTACCAAAACTTACAGAGAGACAAAATTAGAGCACTTAAAAAGAATAGAGGCCATTTTGATAGGCCAATGGAGCTAACAATTGACGCTATAAAAGAACTACAATGGTGGGAACACAATGTTAAGTATGGCTCCAAACCAATAGTTATTGATAACCCGTCTATGGTATTACAAACAGATGCCAGTGCAATTGGTTGGGGTGCTACGGATACCATCTCGAGCTGTGGAGGGAGATGGAATATTCAAGAAGCTAACCTACTAAACACCACGGGTATAAATTATTTGGAAATGCTGAGTGCATTTCATGGGCTAAAGTCTTTTTGCTCAGGAATGAGCCAGCAGCATGTTAGGTTGCAGATAGACAATACCACGGTGGTGGCATATATAAATCATATGGGTGGAAATATATCAATATCTTGTGACAAGTTGGCTAATTTAATTTGGCAATGGTGTATCCAAAGGGATATTTGGTTATCGGCTACGTACCTGCCAGGGGTACTAAATTCAGTGGCGGACGCCAGGTCACGTAAATTTAATGAAAATACAGAATGGATGTTGAATAAAAAGGTCTTCGGGGTAATCATAGAAAAGTATGGAAGACCGGATATTGATCTTTTTGCATCCAGGTTAAATCACCAGTTATCAAGGTATGTATCATGGGAACCAGATCCTGGGGCAGAAGCTACAGACGCTTTTTCTCTGCACTGGGGGAAATGGTTCATATATGCATTTCCTCCTTTCTGCCTCATCAATCGGGTACTAAGGAAAATTCAACAGGATTCGGCATCTGGGATTCTCATAGTACCTGATTGGCCTACTCAACCATGGTTCTCGGTGATACAGGATATGGTTTTGGAACCATGTATGCACTTGAAACATAGTAATAAGTTGCTGGTGCATCCAGTAACCCACGATAGCCATCCGTGTTATAAATATATTAATTTGTTGGCTTGTAGACTTTGAAGGAACCTCTACGAGACATGGGGCTATCCAGTAGAACGGTGGATATGATTACTGCAGCCCAAAGAAAGTCAACACAGAAACAATACTTATGTCACATTAAAAAATGGATTAATTACTGTTGTTATAATCATCTGGACCACAGGGATAAGAATGTGCCGGCAGTGCTGGAGTTCCTCACCAGTCTGCACTACCAAGGACTTGGTTATAGCACTATTAATAGTGCGAGAAGTGCTTTATCTACCTTTTTGTGGCAAGGATCAGATCACCTGTCAGTGGGGTCTCATCCGCTGGTAATAAAATTGTTGAGAGGAATCTTTAACACCAGACCTCCTAAACCTAGGTATACCCAGATCTGGGATGCAGGAGTGGTCCTCAACTTGCTTAGAACTTGGTCGCCGGCCACAGCATTGACGCTGGACATGTTAACTCGGAAAATGGTTATGCTGATGGCGTTGGTTACAGCACAGAGGGTCCAGTCACTGCAAAAGTTGAGACTGGATAGTTTCTCTAAGATGGCAGGACGGTTGGTCTTTGTTATACAGGAGTTGGTTAAACAGAACAGACCAGGATCAGCAGGACAAGTCCTTGAATTTCTGGCTTACCCGCAGGACGAACGCCTCTGTGTAATGACACATATTTTATTGTATATTGAACGGACTAAGGCCGTCAGAGGCAAAGAAATGGGGCTGTTAATCAGCTATAGGAAACCTTATAAAAGGGTGTCTACTCAGACTATTTCTAGATGGATTAAATATGGCTTAAATAAGGCAGGAGTGGACACTAATGTTTTTAAATCTCACTCCACTAGGGCGGCAGCTACATCCGCAGCAAAACGCCTTGAGGTCTCCATGGACCAAATCCTCAGGACGGCAGGATGGTCGTCGGAGAGGACATTTCAAAGATTCTATAATAAACCACTTAGTGGTATAGAGTCGTTTTCGGGGAAACTTTTAAGTTCCGTGTTATAATTTATCCCTGAGGAATAAGGGTTATGATTTGATTTAATAAATATTATTTATTGTTACGTTATACAATTCGCATTAAGTTTCTGGTTTTTTGAAATCATTAACAATTTCTCCCAAACTACCAAGGCAGTTGTGAAGCATGGACTCGGATTTCCAGGGCGTGAGGTCACAGAGCTTTGAAATCTTCATGGAGTCCCTCACGTGACTCCGAAGTAAAATAGTAAGATTAAACGAGAACTTACCAGTTTGAAGTTTGATCTGTATTTTATGAGGAGGAACGTTGAGGGAATACATGCCCTCCGCTCCCACCCTCATAGGGTCATATCTGGAGCTGGTATCTCTTTGTAATCTTGCTATTTTAGGTCAATATTGGGTATCTGTGACCTCACACCACTGCTACCCTCCAATCCTCAGGAACTGCTCCAGAATCTAAAGAGTTTTGAATGTAGATGACAAACAGTAATGGGCCCAGCACCAAACCCTGAGGCCCACCACTAGTCACAGGCCTCCAGTCTGAGCAGCAACCTTCCACCATCACCCTCTGCTTCCTTACATGGAGCCAATTTGCTATCCATTCAGCTATCTCTCCTTGGATCCCACGCGATCTAACCTTCCAGAGCAGCCTAGCATGGGCTTGAAGGTGTTGATCCACCCCAGCTCCCCCCTCCCTCTCTCCCCCCACCCCCCCACCCCCCTCACCTTGAACTTGCCATCGGCAGCGAAGGTGCTGACCCATCGGTTGTCGTAGTCGGCCACGATGATGTCACCGTTGGGGTGGAAGGTCACGCCGGTGGGGCGCTGCAGTTGTCCCGGCGACCGACCCCGAACCCCGAAACGCAGCTTCAATTGTCCGTCATTGGAGAACACCTGTGGGCACCCACACGGCAAGCACACGCACACGGTAAAGACACGTACACGGCAAGGACACACACACGGCAAGCACACACACACGGCAAGCACACACACACGGCAAGCACACGGTAAAGACACGCACAGTAAACAGACACACACTGTAAGGACACGCACACGGCAAGCACACGGTAAAGACACGCACATGGTAAAGACACACACACGGTAAAGACACGCACACTGCAATGACACACACGGTAAAGACACGCACACGGCAAGGACACACACACGGCAAGGACACACACACAGCAAGCACACGGTAAAGACACGCACACAATAAAGATACGCACACGGTAAAGACACGCACATGGCAAGGACACACACACGGCAAGCACACGCACACGGCAAGCACACAGTAAAGACACGCACACAGTAAACATACGCACACTGTAAGGACACGCACATGGCAAGCACACGGTAAAGACACGCACATGGTAAAGACACACACACTGTAAAGACACGCACACTGCAACGACACACACGGTAAAGACACGCACACGGCAAGCACACGCACATGGTAACGATACGCACACATTAAAGACGCGGCAAGGACACGCACATGGCAAGCACCAGCACACGGTACTGACACGCACACGGCAAGCACACGCACACGGTAAAGACACACACACGGCAAGCACACACACGTGGTAGACACGCACACTGCAAGTACACGCACACGGTAAAGACATGCACACAGGCACACGCACATGGTAAGGACACGGGCACTGAATGGTTGATGGAATTTAATACAGAGAAGTTTTTGGGCGTAGAACAAGGGCAGGAACAGTCGGCCTCTGGGTAGTGTTGTAGTTTGGTCCATATCTCTCCAAACCTGTCCTATCCATGTACCTGTCTAACTGTTTCTTAAACAATGGGATAGTCCCTGCCTCAACTACCTCCTCTGGCAGCTTGTTCCATACACCCACCAACCTTTGTGTGAAAAAGATACCCCTCAGATTCCTATTAAATCTTTTCCCCTTCACCTTGAACCTGCGTCCTCTGGTCCTCGATTCCCCTACTCTGGGCAAGAGACTCTGTACATCTACCCGATCTATTCCTCTCATGGTTTTATACACCTCTATAAGATTACCCATCATCCTCCTGCGCTCCATGGAGTAGAGACCCAGCCTGCTCAACCTCACCCTGTAGCTCACACCCTCTAGTCCTGGCAACATCCTCGTAAATCTTCTCTGTCCAGCTTGACAATATCTTTCCTATAACATGGTGCCCAGAACTGAACACAATATTCTAAATGCTGTCTCACCAACGTCTTATTCAACAGCAACATGACCTCCCGACTTCTATACTCAATACTCTGACTGATGAAGGCCAAAGTGCCGAACATCTTTACAGCTGACCTCTCCCCCCGCTCGTTACATTCACAGCCGTCCTCTCAGTCCACGACCCCAGCCACGGTGTCCAACCTAGTGACCGACTGCTCTTCATGCTCTTCAATAGCCACAGCCTCTCGTGACCTCCAACTGCCCTGTACATTAGTGTTGTCCACCCCGACCTCACTAGCCTCCGTCTTGGCCACAATAGATGCGTGGTATTTGATCGATTGTATTTATGTTCGGTATGACCTGATCTGATCGGTTAGCAGGCACATGACAGCTGTTCACTGTAACTGGGTACACGTGACAAGAAACAGAGGGTGACAGTGAGCAACCTGGCGGTGGGGTGGGGGTCAGGACAGTGGGGTCGGGACAGAGGGGTCCAGGACAGCGTGGGGGGGGGGGGGTGGGGGTTGGGACAGTAGGGGGGTGGGGGTCAGTGTGGTGGGGTCGGAACAGGGGGGGGGGGGTGGGGGCAAGGGTTAGGGGGAGGGGGTGGGTCAGTTAGTAGGGGGGGGGTGGGGTCAGTGGGGTGGGGTCGGGACAGCGGGGGGGTTGGGTCGGGGGGCGGAGTCGGAGTGGGGCGTCGGGAGGGGTAGTTAGGGGTGGTGGGGGGGTCGGGACAGGTGCGGGGGGTGGGGTCGGGACAGAGTGGGTCAGTTGGGATACACGTGGTTGTTGGGAGGGGGGGGCGGGACAGTCGGGGTCGGGACAGTGGGGGGGTGGGGGTCGGGACAGTGGGGTCGGGGACAGTGGGGTCGGGACAGTGGGGTCGGTCGGGACAGTGGGGGGGGGTGGGGTCAGGACAGTGGGGTCGGGACAGTGGGGTCGGGACAGTGGGGTCGGAGACAGTGGGGGGGGTGGGGTCAGGACAGTGGGCGTCGGGGACAGGGGGTGGTCGGGACAGGACAGTGGGTCGGGACAGTGGGGTCGGGACAGTGGGGGGGTGGGGTCAGGACAGGGGGGACAGTGGGGGGGACAGTGGGGTCGGGACAGTGGGGGGGGTGGGGTCGGGACAGTGGGGGGGGGTGGGGTCGGGACAGTGGGGTCGGGACAGGGGGGGTCGGGACAGTGGGGACAGTGGGGTCAGGGACAGGGGGGGGGGTGGGGTCGGGACAGTGGGGGTCAGTGGGGTGGGGTCAGGGACAGTGGGGGTCGGGACAGTGTGGGTCGGGACAGTGGGGTGGTGGGGTCGGGACAGTGGGGTAGGGACAGTGGGGGGGTCAGGACAGTGGGGGGGTGTGGGGTCAGGACAGTGGGGTCGGGACAGTGGGGTCGGGACAGTGGGGTCAGGACAGTGGTGGGGTGGGGGGGACAGTGGGGGGTGGGGTTCCGGACAGTGGGGTCAGGACAGTGGGGGGGTGGGGTCAGGACAGTGGGGGTCAGGACCGTGGGGGGTGGGGTCGGTCAGGACAGTGGGGTCAGGACAGTGGGGGGGGGGTCAGGACAGTGGGGGGTCAGGACAGTGGGGGGTGGGGTCAGGGACAGTGGGGGGTTGGGGTCAGGACAGTGGGGGGTTGGGGGTCAGGACAGGGGGTCAGGACAGTGGGGGGTGGGGTCAGGACAGTGGGGTCAGGACAGTGGGGGTGTTGGGACAGTGGGGGGGGGGGTCAGGACAGTGGGGGGTGGGGTCAGGACAGTGGGGGTCACCAGGTGGGGTCAGACAGTGGGGGGTGGGGTCAGGGACAGTGGGGTCAGGACAGTGGGGTCAGGACAGTGGGACAGTGGGGTCAGGACAGTGGGGGGGGGGGGGCAGGACAGGGGGTCAGGACAGTGGGGGGTGGGGTCAGGACAGTGGGGGGTGGGGGTCAGGACAGTGGGGTCAGGGACAGTGGGGGGTGGGGTCAGGACAGTGGGGTCAGGACAGTGGGGGGTCGGACAGTGGGGGGGGTGGGGTCAGGACAGTGGGGTCAGGACAGTAGGGGGGGTGGGGTCAGGACAGTGGGGTCAGGACAGTGGGGTCAGGGGGACAGACAGTGGGGGTGGGGTCAGGACAGTGGGGTCAGGACAGTGGGGTCAGGACAGTGGGGTAAGGGGGGGGGGGGGGTCAGGACAGTGGGGTCAGGGACAGTGGGGTCAGGGAAGGAAGTGGGGGGTGGGGTCAGGACAGTGTGGGGTCAGGACAGTGTGGGTCAGGACAGTGGGGGGGGGGGGTCAGGACAGTGTGGTCAGGACAGTGGGGGGGTGGGGTCAGGACAGTGGGGTTCAGGACAGTGGTGTCAGGGACAGTGGGGGGGTGGGGTCAGGACGTGGGGTCAGGACAGTGGGGGGGTTGGAGTCAGGGACAGTGGGGGCGGGACAATGGGGTCAGTTACCTGGATACACTGGTTGTTGCTATCGGCAACCACAATGCGGTGTTGCCGGAGGCAGAGATCCCCTGGAGGTTGCTGAACTCACCCTTCTCACGGCCTCTGCTGCCTGTAGACAGGAACACAGTCAGAGCCAGGTGCAGGCATGGGTACAGGGCATGACGTGCATGTTTGTCTTGCGATGGGATAGCCTTCCCCCACCCCCCCCCCCCCTCTCCTTCTCCCCCCTTCCCCCACCCCCCCCCCCTCCCCCCCCCCCCCCCACCCCCATGGTGGATAAGCTCGTCCTCAATGAGGTTTTCTTTCAGCTTGACCCTCCCCCTACACCCTATCTCCCCCCTCCATGCTCCCTTCAAGTGGCCTCCCTGCCCCCTCTCCCACCCTACAACCCCCCCCCCCCCCCCCCACTCAACCGACACGATGTATGAGTTCATCCTCGATGGGGTTGTCTTTGCGTTTGCCACTGCTGTACATACTGGCCGGTCTCCGCACGGCCTTCTGGCGGATGTGCCCGGATCCGGGGGACTTGACTCGACGCCGGACATCGTCGGGGGATTGTGAGAGGTCGCATGGCCGTGCGGCTCGGACACGGAAGGGGGATCCACGGATGGGCTGCCCATACAGGGTGACAGACAGGAGGTGGTCGCCTTCCACCCGCAGTGTGTACAGCAGCTCGTAGGTGCCGTTCCTGTTGTCCACCACATGGCCGTGGGCGGTGGAACCGTCCGGAGCCGTCACTTCGGCCACTACGGCCGCGCTGCCCGTCTTCACCAGCTCCCCGTCCTTGTCCTTGGTGGTGACGGTGACGGCCGTCGGCTGACCCACCACGGCCTGTCTCAGCCCCTCGCCGGACCCCACCGTCTGTCGTCCCACCGCGCTGGTGGTGACCAGCGAGCCCAGACCCTGTAGCGACCGGCGAAGACCCTCCGTCTCCAGCACACACTCCAGGTGCTGGTTCTCCTGCGGCTGCAGCGGGAACTCCTCCCGTCCCAACTCCCCCAGGGTCTCGTTCATCTGCTTCCTCACCAGCAACACCTCCGCCTCCGTGCCCTGACGCAGGGCCTGCTCCGTGAACTCTGAGCTGCTCCGGATCCGCTCCCGACCCTGGACCAGTAACTGCAGCTGGGACTCCAGGACCTGCGGGCACAGAGGGGGTGGGGAGGTTACAGGACCCTGGGCACGGGGGGGGGGGGAGATCTTTCATATAACACAGTGCCCAGAACTGAACACAATATTCTAATTGTGGTCTCACCAATGTCTTATACAACTACAACATGACCTCCCAACTTCTGTACTCGATACTCTGACTGATGAAGGCCAAATTACCAAAAGCCTTTTTGATCACCTTATCTACCTGTGACTCGACCTTCAAGGAACCATGAACCTGTACTCCTAGATCCCTCTGCTCTACAACACTACCCAGAGGCCTACCATCCAGTGTAGGTCCTGCCCTTGTTCGACATCCCAAAATGCAACACCTCACACTTCTCTGTACTAAATTCCATCAACCATTCCTCCGCCCGCCTGGCCAATTGATCCAGATCCTGCTGCAAGATCGTTCACAACCATCTTCACTATCTGCAAAACCACTCACTTTTGTATCATCAGCAAACTTGCCAATCTTGCCCTGTATGATCTCATCCAAATCATTGATGTAGATGACAAACAGTAACGTGGCCCAGCACTGAACCCTGAGGCACACCACTAGTCACAGGCCTCCAGTCTGAGCAGCAACCTTCCACCATCACCCTCTGCTTCCTTCCGTGGAGCCAATTTGCTATCTATTCAGCTATCCCATTAAATCTAACCTTCCAGAGCAGCCTACCATGTGGAACCTTGTCGAACACCTTACTTAAGTCCATGTACACAACATCTACTGCTCTGCCCTCATCAACCATTTTGGTCACGTCTTCAAGAAACTCAATTAGATTTGTGAGACACGACCTCCCACGTACAAAACCATGCTGACTGTCCCTAATCAGCCCTTGCCCATCCAAATGCCTGTATATCCTATCCCTCACAATACTCTCCAGTAACCTACCAACTACAGGTGTTAAGCTCACCAGCCTATAGTTCCCAGCATTTTCCCTGCAGCCCTTCTTGAATAGAGAGAGGCACAACATTTCCCCCCCTCCAGTCTTCCGGCACCTCT